>NC_057804.1:25200117-25210087 GCF_018294505.1 Triticum aestivum | reverse complement strand
GCGGTGAGCTACGCCACCGTTTCCCCCTCTCCTCCCCCTCGTTCCCCCACCGTAGCCTCCTCCCCACCACGGCCGAACCTCCGCCGTCGCCGAGCTCGCCGTCGACGCAGCTCCGGTGACCATTTGGTCACCCCGGCGAGTCCAACGAGTTCGCAAGACCCCGTAGAGCATCCCTAGCGCCTCGCTTCGCTCGACTTCGAGCTCCAACCCTGTTCCCGTGCACGACCGAACCCCGGCGGCCGCAGCCGAGCTCGCCGCCGTCGACTCCGGCCACCCCAGGCCCAGCCACGGCCACCGTTCGACGCGCGAGAGCAAGAGCTATCCAACGAGCCCAAGCACGGCCTCGCCCGTGCCCTGTAGCGCGATCCCGCGTCGCGCCGCCGTCTCGGGCCTCGCCGGCGTCACGTCGCCGGTGGGTTTGACCCCTTTGACCACGGCAGGACACCCCCTGAGTCCCTGACAGGTGGGCCCATCCCTGTAGCTAATTAGGATTAGTGCTAACCACTGTTAGTTAACCCCTGACACTGACTAGTGGGCCCCAGCGCCACTAATCCCTAATTAGGATTAATTTAAACCTGTTAAACCCCCCCTGTCACTGACGTGTGGCCCCCACACGTCAGGTTTGACTTCAGCCAGCCGCAGTTGACCACTGACGTCATGCTGACGTCATGCTGGCGCAATAATTATAATTTCTGGATTTAAATTAAATCAGGAAATTCCAGAATATTATTTAAACTTCAAAAATTCATAACTTTTATTCTGTAACTCCAAATTGGACAAATTATATATGAAAAATGATCAGAAAAATCCAATCTATCCATCTGTACTATTTTCATGCATGATCAAACAAGTTAAATTGATGTTTTAAGCAGAACAAGGAAAAGCACTTTAAAAGGCCATGTTTGAGTTTGAAATTTGAATCTTTGATTCAAATTTGTTCAAACCCTTCTGGTTTTAGTTGCATTAGCCCAACACACTCATATTGCCATGTTTCATGCATGCATCATATTGTTGCACATTGTTTGGTGATGCTTGTGTATCGATGTCCTTTGCGACAGGTTCTGCCTCCGAGGAGTACCGTGATTACCCTAACGAAGAACTGTATCAGTGCATCGAACCATCAGGCAAGCAACCAACCATTTGATCATATCGATACAATCCCATGTTCTCGCTCCTGCTCTCTTTTACTGCATTAAGACAACGCGTTTCAAACTGCTGTGTGCTACGGTAGTTGAACCCATTTCCTCTGCATGACCTGTCATTGCCACAGTAACTAGATGAAACCCACTAGCATGTGTAGGAGTTGATTGAGCCATATGTATGTGTTGTTCCTACCTTGCTATGCCTGCTATGCTTAGAGTCGTGTCAGGTCTGGTTCATCTGGGTGATGGGCTAGAGTGAAATGATTATGTCGGTAATGGGAGTGGTGTGGTGAACACGATTTGGTAAAGGTATCGATGAGAGGCCATGTAGGAGTACATGGTGGGTTGTTTCATTGAAGCCGACCTTAAGCACTGAGATCTGTATATGTGATTTAAGATACAGCTACTACCATGCATTGGGCCCTGAAATATGACCCCGCTCGACTTCTTATTCACCCTAGCTCTCTGTCCAGGAGTTGCAAGTAGTTTCTGGTGTTTGTAGCCTACTGGAGGCCGTGGACAGCGCTGACCGTAGGGGTGGGCTGTGATGTGGTAGGTACGTGGCACGGTGTACCGAATACACGTTAGGTATCTCGGGAACCCTGTTCACATCGTTCGGGGCCGTATGGGAAACCTCGGCCGGACTCCCTGCGGATGGAACCTGAATAGGCGATAAACCTGGACTAGAGGCTTAAGTGTTTAGGTAGGTCGTGGTCTACACCCACGTCGGCTTTCGCTTGAAGTCTGCCGAGCACATGTCGTGTGCAGACGCTAAGTGGTGGAAACATGTATGAAGAAGTACACCCCTGCAGGGTTAACATGATCTATTCGAATAGCCGCGTCCGCGGTAAAGGACTACTTGGTTGCCTATACAGTTCATAGACAAGTAAATGGAAACTACTAAAAGCCTCAAGATAAGTGTGAGTGCCGAGGATGGCTCTTCCGTAGGAAGACGGAGGTGGATCCTCGGTAGTGTATTGAAGTGGTGAGTAGTGGACTCGTGTGCGCAAAACCATTTCAAGTTGGAGTATCGTAGGATAGCCTAGCCAAGAGTCAAAGCTGGCTTGCTGCAATAACTCCACCAACCCTTATTGATACTATGCATGTATGTAGGATCTGATGTAAGTCTTGCTGAGTACCTTTGTACTCAGGTTGCTATAATCTACATTTTTTACAGAAGACGCTGCAACCCCTTCTGATGGGTTCTATGTAGACGTTGACATCAACGAGTAGGCTAAAGACCCAGGTGGTGACCCTGAGCTTGTGATGGACCACGTAGTATAGCTAGGCTTTCCAAGCCTCTTTTATTTTACTAGTTGTCTGTACTCAGACAAGTTACTTCCGCTGCTGGCTTGTATGACTGTATGACTTGTATGTGGGGTCGTGAGACCCGTACCTTTGTGTATGTTATGTATGGCTCCCTGAGCCTTAAATAAAGTACTTGTGTCATAGAGTCATGTTGTGATGCTTCGTTGTATTTGCACATATCGAGCATATTGTGTGTATGATTGAAATGCTTGGTATGTGTGGGATCTGACTATCTAGTTGTTTATCTTTAGTAGCCCCTCTTACCGGGAAATGTCTCCTAGTGTTACCGCTGAGCCATGGTAGCTTGCTACTGCTCTGGAACACTTAGGCTGGCCGGCATGTGTCCTTCTTCGTTCCTGTGTCTGTCCCTTCGGGGAAATGTCACGCTTTGAGTACCGGAGTCCTGTTAGCCCGCTACAGCCCGGTTTACCGGAGTCCTGCTAGCCCAGTGCTACAGCCCGGACCCCCTTGCTGATGACCGACACGTTCGAAGCTGGGTCATGGATGCCTGTCCCTGTAAGTCTGTGCCACTTTGGGTTTACGACTAGTCATGTCAGCCCGGGCTCCTTATCATATGGATGCTAGCGACACTATCATATACGTGAGCCAAAAGGCGCAAACGGTCCCGGGAAAAGGTAAGACGACACCCGTGGGGATACCGTGCGTGAGGCCGCAAAGTGATATGAGGTGTTACCGGCTAGATCGATGTGACATCGAGTCGGGGTCCTGACAGCGTTGGCATCAGAGCCAGACTGCCTGTAGGTTCTCCAAGCCAAACTGGTCGATGTTGAGTCTAGAAATTCTTTAGTTATATGTAGGGGAATTGTTTGTGGGTTGGAACGTAAGGCTCTTTTTACTCCTTTATCTTATGACTTTCTGATCTGAGTCAGTCCATTCTTCCACCGGGGGTTAAGGAATTAAGATCTGTCCTCTCTATCAGGATCACGAGTTACTAATCAGTAGTACCTTATAAGTTTGATGGTTACAAGCCTAGTCCAGTTCTACTACCACATTATATTGTTAGAATGGATTCAGAATTTTGATATGATGATGTTGAGTGTGTACGAAATCCTTTGTCAAATGTCTCAAATCCTTCTTGAGCATTTACAGCTGTTATGCTGCCGAAATTTTGCTAGAAGTCCTAATGCCTTTGCATTATGATTGTGCTTTCAGATGGCCACTCGCGACCTCAATCAAGTGGTTCGCCTGACTCGATGCCTAGATGTACCCGGCCATACTGCTAAGTTGGTCAGGGTAATGACTGAGGCTGGATACCGCTGGTATCCTGAGTACACGGTCGAAGAGCAATTCCGGGACTTCAATCAAAGCCAGTATCTCTGCACTGTCAGGATATTTCCATCTTATCCTGGATCCACCGAGCCTCTTCACTGCTCCTATGGGCTCGGGGTTACTATTGAGATGGCTGTGCAGGACGCCGCCTACTCTATGATGACCATTATGCGAGTCAGATCTGGTTTATTTCGGGACTCTGATTTCCGGTATATGCCAGGATCACTTCCGGGAGCACAAGGGTATCTCCAGGCTATCTATGCTGACTCCACTCAGGAGGATTCACGGACTCGCACCACTGCTGAGATGCTCGAGGATAAGGACCGTGAAAATCGGGCCTTGAGGTTAGAGCTCTTCAATACCCGTGCTGACCACTGGGCTACTTTGACTCGGTTCGCACCGGCGGTGCAAGCGGGATATTCGGATATGCGCGATCTCTATCCTGTGAGATCTGCTCTGCCGGACGTGATGGTTTGGCGTGATGTAGGAGGCATCACCCCACCTCGCGGTCCCCGCAGGCCACCGTCTGTTGGTCCAAGGCCTCATCCTAGCCCCTATGGTCCACAAGCTCCGTGAGACCGTCTGTTTCCGGATGATCATGTTGAGCTTCCAGGCTATGGAGGTGACTTCTACGAGGACTACTACGGATCGGTCTGAGTTAGTGGTAGTATCACTAGTTCGCACCTGCTGTGTCTTCTATCGTCCCGCGTGACTCGTGGGTTATGACCTAGTTTGTACTCTTTCCGGAGGGGTAGAAAAATAATGTATAGGAGCTTGGAATGCCTCCGATGAGATGTAATCCTCCTTTCACCGTAATAGTACTTTGTTTTGTCTTGTACTAAACCCTGTATGGTGTGTATGACGATGGAATAAAGAAGCAGTTTCTGTATCTACCATGTCATACGGATGATCATCTTGCATTCCGAGTTATTCCTTACATTTTATATCCTATGTCGGATTCTATCATCCTGACTAAATCATTGTTTTGTTACCTAGGATGGTCAACACGCGCGCTAACCCTGCTTCCCAAGAGCAGGCCGAAGGCAGTGAAGCCAGGGATGCAAATCTGCCTCATCCTCCTTCACTAGCCGAGGTTATGATGGAAGCTGAGAGAAACAAGCGGGAGACCAACCGTTTGTTGGAGCGTATTGAACAGAATACAGCACACCATCAGAGGACTAACGTGGTGTCACTCAGTGATTTTATCAAATTGCATCCACCCATGTTCCACCACTCCGTCGAGCCTCTCGACGCTGATGACTGGCTTCGCAGTATCTCTCACAAACTGCGTTCCGCGCTGGTAGCGGAGGCTGACAAGGTCACCTTTGCTGCATATCATCTTGAAGGCCCCGCCAGTCTATGGTGGGAGAATTATGGAGCTATGCGCCCAGCGGGCCATGTCACTACTTGGGCTGAGTTCAGCGAGGCTTTCCGTGAACATCACATTCCGGAGGGTCTCATGGACCATAAACGTGAAGAATTTTGCAGTTTCACCCAAGGTCGACTCTCTGTGGATGCTTACAGCAGGGAGTTTGGTAATCTCGCACGATATGCAACTGAGGAAGTGTCTACTGACGCCAAGAAGCAAGCAAGGTTCCGTAAGGGCCTTAGTCCTGAGCTTCGCCGCGATCTCCGTCTGCATGAGTGCACATCTTTTCAGAAACTTGTCAACAAAGCCATCAGTGCTGAAAATGGTCAGACTGACTATGACGCAACCCGCAAGCATGGCCGTGACATGGGTTCCTCATCCGGTGCTGGTCCTCAGAAGCGCCGCGTGTGGGTGCCCAACACCGCCCTGCCACCCAGGTTCACACCGAGGCCATTTTTCCAGGCGCCTCGCCCCGTTCAACAGTCTGCTCCAGCCAAGCCCTATGGGGGTCCAATCAATAATGCTCCTCCACGTACCAGTTCCGTGACTTGTTTCAAGTGTGGGGAATCTGGCCACTATATGCGTGAGTGTCCCCAGACCAACCCCAATCAATCTGCTAAAGCTGTTGGCCGTGGCAAGCCGACAGGGAAAGTGTTCCACGCCAAGCCGGTCACCGCTTCACGTGGCCATGTCAACTGTATCTCTGCCGAAGAAGCTCAAGAGGATCCCAACGTCGTCCTCGGTACGCTTCTTGTTAATTGCCACCCGGCATCTATTCTTTTCGATACAGGAGCCTCTCATTCTTTTATATCCGAAAATTATGCTCGTTTGCATAACGTTGCATTCTGTGACATGCCATCCACTATGGAAATTTCTACTCCCGGGTCTAGATGGCAGACCTCTAGGGTAAGTTTTGGAAATGAAATCCAAGTCGACAGACTTGTTTTCCTTGCGTCTTTGATAGCCCTTAAATCTTCAGATATTAATATCATTTTGGGTATGGACTGGATGTCAGCTCATCAAGCCAAAATTGATTGCTTCTCTAGGACTGTTCAACTCACCCATCCTTCGGGGAAGGTAGTCAATGTCTTGACCCGAATAGCCAAGTGACAATTATATTCTCTTAACGCCAGCCCTTTGCCAGACCTTGAGGACGTGCCGGTAGTCTGTGACTTCCCGGATGTCTTTCCAGAGGAATTGCCAGGTGTTCCACCTGACAGGGATGTTGAGTTCGTAATCGACCTCATCCCCGGAACCGTTCCGATTGCTAGAAGACCTTATAAGATGGCACCACTAGAACTAGCCGAGCTTAAGAAACAACTCGATGAATCCTTGAAAAAGGGTTTCATCCGCCCTAGTTCATCTCCGTGGGCTTGCCCCGTCCTATTCGTCAAGAAGAAGGATGGTACGGACCGGATGGTTGTAGATTACCGACCTGTCAATTTGGTCACAATCAAGAACAAATATCCGCTTCCCAGGATCAACGACCTGTATGATCAGCTCGCTGGATCCTCAGTCTTCTCCAAGATGGATTTGAGGTTGGGCTACCATCAAATAAAAATCAGAAACGGGGACATTCCTAAAACGGCCTTTGTTACTCGTTATGGCCAATACGAGTACACCGTCATGTCCTTCGGTTTAACCAACGCTCCAGCCACCTTTTCTCGATTAATGAACTCAATCTTCATGGAGTATTTGGATAAATTCGTCGTGGTTTACCTCGATGATATACTCATCTACTCCAAGAACGAGGAAGAACATGCCGAACATCTAAGGCTAGTGTTGAAGAAACTTCGAGAGCATCGCCTTTATGCCAAATTTTCTAAATGTGAATTCTGGTTGTCAGAAGTGACCTATCTGGGTCATGTAATATCTGGTAAAGGTATTGCTGTTAACCCTGAGCGAGTTCAAGCCGTCCTTAATTGGACTCCACCTGAATCGGTCAAGCAAGTTCGGAGTTTTCTAGGCTTAGCGAGCTATTGTCGTCGCTTTGTCGAGAACTTCTCCAAAGTTGCTAAACCTCTAACCGAACTCCTCAAGAAAGATAAAAAGTTCGAATGGACTCCACAATGTGAGCACAGCTTTCAGGAACTGAAAAGACGCCTGACCTCTGCTCCCGTGCTGGTACCGCCAGACTTTTCCAAGGACTTTGTTATCTACTGCGACGCCTCGCGACAAGGACTAGGTTGCATTCTTATGCAAGATCGACACGTAATTGCCTACGCTTCACGGCAATTGCACCCACATGAGGAGAATTATCCTACTCATGATCTAGAGCTTGCAGCCGTAGTCTATGCACTTAAGACCTGGCGACATTACCTCCTCGGTAACCGTTGCGAAATATTCACTGATCACCAAAGTCTGAAGTATATTTTCACCCAACCGGATTTGAATCTCAGGCAGCGACGTTGGGTTGAATTGATCACAGACTTCGACTTAGGAATAACCTACACCCCAGGGAAAGCCAACGTCATGGCTGATGCGCTAAGTCGTAAATCTTATTGTAACAACCTGATGTTACAACAAAGTCAACCGCTTCTCCATGAGGAATTTCGGAAGCTTAACCTTCACATTGTACCTCAAGGTTTTCTTTCCACCTTGGTGGCAAAACCTACCCTTACGGATCAAATTATCAAAGCACAGAAGGTAGATCCGGGAATCTCCCGCATCAAGAGGAACATTCAGAAAGGAATTGCGAATTGTTTCTCCATTAATGATCAAGGAGTCGTATACTTCGGGAATCGACTAGTGGTTCCCAAAGTGCGCAACCTAAGGCGATTAATCCTTAAGGAAGCTCATGAATCTCCTCTCACCCTTCATCCCGGTAGTACTAAGATGTATCAGGACCTACGCCAGAGGTTCTGGTGGACTAGGATGAAGAGAGAAATTGCTCAGTATATTGCAAATTGCGACGTCTGTCGTCGTGTAAAAGCAGAGCATCAACGGCCTGCTGGCACCCTTCAACCCTTAGCTATTCCTGAATGGAAATGGGATAAAATTGGTATGGATTTCATTACCGGTTTTCCCAGGACCAAGAGAGGGAATAATGCTATTTTCGTCGTGGTCGATCGTCTTTCCAAAGTAGCTCATTTCTTACCTGTTCGTGAGAGTATAACCGCTAGTCAGCTGGCAGATTTGTACATCTCCCGAATAGTGTCTCTCCATGGTGTTCCTTTGGAAATTAACTCGGATCGAGGAAGTCTTTTCACCTCTCGATTTTGGGAAAGTTTCCAAAATGCTATGGGAACTCGTCTCTTCTTTAGCACCGCTTTCCACCCTCAGTCGAGTGGTCAAGTGGAACGCATCAACCAAATTCTAGAAGACATGCTTCGAGCCTCTGTTATCTCATTCGGAATGGACTGGGAGAAGTGCCTTCCATTTGCCGAATTCGCTTACAACAACAGCTATCAATCTAGCTTGGGTAAAGCCCCTTTTGAAGTTCTCTATGGACGACGATGTCGAACACCCCTTAACTGGTCAGAGACCGGGGAAAGACAATTCTTTGGCCCGGATATGATTCAGGAAGCAGAAGAACAAGTTCGTATCGTTCGTGAAAAGTTGAAAACAGCCCAATCTCGTCAAAGAGTCAATATGACCGAAAACATAAGGCTATGACTTTCGAGGTTGACGAGAAGGCTTATCTTCGGGTCACCCCTCTGAAGGGAACCCATCGTTTCGGTATCAAAGGCAAATTGGCTCCTCATTACATTGGACCTTTTCGCATTCTCGCCAAACGAGGAGAAGTTGCCTACCAGTTGGAACTACCTCCGCATCTCTCCAGAGTTCACGATGTCTTCCACGTTTCTCAACTCAGGCGTTGCTTCTCGGATCCTATCCGTGAAGTGGACCACGAAACGCGTGATCTCCAAGATAACCTTACATATCGAGAGTACCCCATTCGTATCCTCGATCAAGCCGAACGTACCACCCGACGCCATAATATCAAGTTTCTCAAAGTTCAATGGTCGCACCATTCTGAGGATGAAGCAACTTGGGAAAGGGAGGATCGTCTTCGACTCGAGTATCCCGCCTTCTTCCCTGAGGAACCCAAATCTCGGGACGAGATTCTTTTGAGTGGGGGTGAGTTGTCACACCCTAGCTAGTCATGCATTAGAGTGTTGCATCATGTTTACTCTTTCATCAGAAACTTGAAATGGGGATCTGTGAAACCCTCAGAATCATTTTGAAAATGACCCAAATAAAAATTTCTCCAAAAGGATCCAAGAAAATGCTCATGATGCCCTCTGAAAATATTGGACAGAGATAAAAATCAAACCAATATTTTTAGTGGCTCATGGACATTTATTGTGGGCATTTGGAGTTAATGCATAAATATTTGCATTGGGAATATATTAATTATATATATTGATATATGTCCAAATATTATGCCAATTATAAAAGAGCTCTGGAATAATATATATAGCTCCTGCAAAAATTGGCATAAGTTAAATAAATGATTTAATATATTATCTAAATCAAAACAAATGTCAGAAATTAGAAAACAGAAAAATATATAACAGGAGGAGCTTACCTGGGCTCCTCCACTGTGCGGCCCAGCCAGCTGGCTGGCCCAGCCAGCAGCCGGCCCAGCCCACCTCCCTCCTCTGTCGTCTTCGTCCCGACAGAGGGAGGGGAGTGTGGCCGGCGCGCGCGCGCGCCACCGCGCCACGCCACCTCTCTCCCTGCCTGCCTGCCCTCCCCTCCTCGCCTCGATGCCCCTGGACGACGCCACGCCCCCCCTGCTCTCTCTCACTCTCCCCGGCTCTTCCTTCCTCTCCCTCGCTCTCTCTCTCTCACACGGCCGAACACCGCCGTCGCCGCCGTTCGCCATAGCAGCCATTTCCGGCCACCCCTCGCTCCC
>NC_057804.1:25135420-25197579 GCF_018294505.1 Triticum aestivum | reverse complement strand
GTATCGTAGGATAGTCTAGCCAAGAGTCAAAGCTGGCTTGCTGCAATAACTCCACCAACCCTTCTTGATACTATGCATGTATGTAGGATCTGATGTAAGTCTTGCTGAGTACCTTTGTACTCATGTTGCTATAATCTACATTTTTACAGAAGACGCTGCAACCCCTTCTGATGGGTTCTATGTAGACGTTGACATCAACGAGTAGGCTAAAGACCCAGGTGGTGACCCTGAGCTTGTGGAGGACCACGTAGTATAGCTAGGCTTTCCAAGCCTCTTTTATTTTACTAGTTGTCTGTACTCAGACAAGTTACTTCCGCTGCTGGTTTGTATGACTGTATGACTTGTATGTGGGGTCGTGAGACCCGTACCTTTGTGTATGTTATGTATGGCTCCCTGAGCCTTAAATAAAGTACTTGTGTCATAGAGTCATGTTGTGATGCTTCGTTGTATTTGCACATATCGAGCATATTGTGTGTATGATTGAAATGCTTGGTACGTGTGGGATCTGACTATCTAGTTGTTTATCTTTAGTAGCCCCTCTTACCGGGAAATGTCTCCTAGTGTTACCGCTGAGCCATGGTAGCTTGCTACTGCTCTGGAACACTTAGGCTGGCCGGCATGTGTCCTTCTTCGTTCCTGTGTCTGTCCCTTCGGGGAAATGTCACGCTTTGAGTACCGGAGTCCTGTTAGCCCGCTACAGCCCGGTTTACCGGAGTCCTGCTAGCCCAGTGCTACAGCCCGGACCCCCTTGCTGATGACCGACACGTTCGAAGCTGGGTCATGGATGCCTGTCCCTGTAAGTCTGTGCCACTTTGGGTTTACGACTAGTCATGTCAGCCCGGGCTCCTTATCATATGGATGCTAGCGACACTATCATATACGTGAGCCAAAAGGCGCAAACGGTCCCGGGAAAAGGTAAGACGACACCCGTGGGGATACCGTGCGTGAGGCCGCAAAGTGATATGAGGTGTTACCGGCTAGATCGATGTGACATCGAGTCGGGGTCCTGACACTTAATCCTGAAACTTTTTCACATAAGCGTCGCAGCCCCAAACTTTTAAGAAACGACAACTTAGGTTTCTCTAAACCATAATTCATACGGTGTCATCTCATCGGAATTACGTGGTGCCCTATTTAAAGTGAATGTGGTTGTCTCTAATGCCTAACCCATGAACGATAGTGGTAACTCGATAAGAGACATCATGGTATGCACCATATCCAATAGGGTGCAACTATGACGTTTGGACACACCATCACACTATGGTGTTCCAGGCTGTATCAGTTGTGAAACAATTTCCACAATGTCTTAATTTTGTGCCAAACTCGTGATTCAGATATTCATCTCTATGATCATATCATAGATCTTTTATCCTCTTGTCACGACGATCTTTCAACTTCACACTGAAATTACTTGAACCTTTCAATAATTCAGACTCGTGATTCATCAAGTAAATACACTCAACATCTACTCGAATCATCTGTGAAGTAAGAACATAACGATATTCACTGCATGCCTCAGCACTCATTGGACTGCACACATCAAAATGTGTTACTTCCAACAAGTTGCTATCTTGTTCCATCTTACTGAAAACGAGGCTTTTCAGTCATCTTGCCCATGTGGTATGATTTGCATGTCCCAAGTGATTCAAAATCAAGTGAGTCAAAACGGTCCATTTGCATGGAGTTTCTTCATGCATATACACCAATAGACATGGTTCGCATGTCTCAAACTTTTCAAAACGAGTGAGCCCAAAGATCCATCAATATGGAGCTTCTTCATGCGTTTTATACCGATATGACTTACGTGGCAGTGCCACAAGCAGGTGGTACTATCATTACTATCTTTTGGCATGAACATGTGTATCACTACGATTGAGATTCAATCAACCATTCAGGTTTAATGCTAATCTTGATGGTAGAGGGAGCGTGCGATGTTTGATTACATCAAACTTGGAAACACTTCCAACATATATCATCAGCTCACTTTTAGCTAGTCTCCGTTTATTCCGTAGCTTTTATTTCGAGTTCCTAACACTTAGCAACCGAACCGGTATCTAATACCCTGGTGCTACTAGGAGTACTAGTAAAGTACACATTAACATAATGTATATCCAATATACTTCTATCGACCTTGCCAGCCTTCTTATCTACCAAGTATCTAGGGTAATTCTGCTCTAGTGGTTGTTCCCCTTATTACAGAAGCACTTAGTCTCGGGTTTGGGTTTTACCTTGGGTTTCTTCACTAGAGCAGCAGCTGATTTGCCGTTTCATGAAGTATCCCTTCTTGCCCTTGCCCTTCTTGAAACTAGTGGTTTCACCAACCATCAACAATTGATGCTCCTTCTTGATTTCTACTTTCGCGGTGTCAAACATCGCGAATACCTCAAGGATCATCATATCTATCCCTGATATGTTATAGTTCATCATGAAGCTCTAACAGCTTGGTGGCAATGACTTTGGAGAACCATCACTGTCTTATCTGGAAGATCAACTCCCACTTGATTCAAATGATTGTTGTACTCAGACAATCTGAGCACAAGCTCAACAATTGAGCTTTTCTCCTTAGTTTGCAGGTTAAGAAAGTCATCGAAGGTCTTATACCTCTTGACATGGGCACGAGCCTGAAATCCCAATTTCAGCCCTCAAAACATCTCATATGTTTCGCGATGTTTCAAAAACGTCTTTGGTGCCTCAACTCTAAACCGTTTAACTGAACTATCACGTAGTTATCAAAACGTGTATGTCAGATGTTCGCAACAACCACAGACAACGTTCGAGGTTCAGCACACTGAGCGGTGCATTAAGGACATAAGCCTTCTATGAAGCAATGAGGACAATCCTCAGTTTACGGACCTAGTCCGCATAATTGCTACTATCAACTTTCAACTAATTTTTCTCTAGGAACATATCTAAACAGTAGAACTATAGCGTGAGCTACGACATAATTTGCAAAAACCTTTTGACTATGTTCAGGATAATTAAGTTCATCTTATGAACTCCCACTTAGATAGACATCCCTCTGGTCATCTAAGTGATCACATGATCCGAGTCAACTAGGCCGTGTCCGATCATCACGTGAGACGGACTAGTCATCATCGGTGAACATCTTCATGTTGATCGTATCTACTATACGACTCATGCTCGACCTTTCGGTCTCCGTGTTCCGAGGCCATGTCTGCACATGCTAGGCTCGTCAAGTTAACCCTAAGTGTTTTCGCTGTGTAAAACTGTCTTACACCCGTTGTATGTGAACGTAAGAATCCATCACACCCGATCATCACGTGGTGCTTAGAAGCGACGAACTGTAGCAACGGTGCACAGTTAGGGGAGAACACTTCTTGAAATTGTTGTAAGGGATCATCTTATTTACTACCGTCGTTCTAAGCAAATAAGATGTATAAACATGATAAACATCACATGCAATCAAATAGTGACATGATATGGCCATCATCACTTTGCTCCTTTTGATCTCCATCTTCGGGGCTCCATGATCATCATCGTCACCGGCATGACACCATGATCTCCATCATCATGATCTCCATCATCGTGTCTTCATGAAGTTGCCTCGCCAACTATTACTTCTACTACTATGGCTAATGGTTAGCAATAAAGTAAAGTAATTACATGACGTTTAAGTTGACACGCAGGTCACAAATAAATAAAGACAACTCCTATGGCTCCTGCCGGTTGTCATACTCATCGACATGCAAGTCGTGATTCCTATTACAAGAACATGATCAATCTCATACATCACATATATCATTCATCACATCCTTTTTGGCCATATCACATCACATAGCATACCCTGCAAAAACAAGTTAGACGTCCTCTAATTGTTGTTTGCATGTTTTACGTGGCTACTATGGGTTTCTAGCAAGAACGTTTCTTACCTACGCATGAACCACAACGTGATATGCCAATTGCTATTTACCCTTCATAAGGACCCTTTTCATCGAATCCGATCCGACTAAAGTGGGAGAGACAGACACCCGCCAGCCACCTTATGCAACTAGTGCATGTTTGTCGGTGGAACCGGTCTCACGTAAGCGTACGTGTAAGGTTGGTCCAGGCCGCTTCATCCCACGATGCCGCCGAATCAAGATAAGACTAGTAACGGCAAGCATATTGAACAATATCGACGCCCACAACTACTTTGTGTTCTACTCGTGCAAAGAATCTACGCAATAGACCTAGCTCATGATGCCACTGTTGGGGAACGTAGCAGAAATTCAAAATTTTCCTACGTGTCACCAAGATCTATCTATGGAGAGACTAGCAACGAGGGGAAGGAGAGTGCATCTACATACCCTTGTAGATCGCTAAGCGGAAGCGTTCAAGTGAACGGGGTTGATGGAGTCGTACTCGTCGTGATTCAGATCACCGATGATCAAGTGCCGAACGGACGGCACCTCCGCGTTCAACACACGTACAGCCCGGTGACGTCTCCCACGCCTTGATCCAGCAAGGAGAGAGGGAGAGGTTGAGGAAGACTCCATCCAACAGCAGCACAACGGCGTGGTGGTGGTGGAGGAGCGTGGCAATCCCGCAGGGCTTCGCCAAGCACCTACGGGAGAGGAGGAGGTGTCACGGGAGGGAGGGAGGCGCCAAGGGCTCAGGTATGGATGCCCTCCCTCCCCTCCACTATATATAGGGGCAGGGGAGAGGGGGGAGGCGCAGCCTTGCCCCTTCCTCCAAGGAAGGGGTGCGTCTAAGAGGGGGGAGGAGTCCATCCTCCCCAAGGCACCTCGGAGGTGCCTTCCCCCTTTAGGACTCTCCCCTTTCTCCTATATCTTGGCGCATGGGCCTCTAGGGGCTGGTGCCCTTGGCCCATGTAGGCCAAGGCGCACCCCCTACAGCCCATGTGGCCCCCCGGGGCAGGTGGCCCCACCCGGTGGGCCCCCGGGACCCTTCCGGTGGTCTCGGTACAATACCGATGACCCCGAAACTTGACCCGATGGCCGAAACAGGACTTCCTATATATAAATCTTTACCTCCGGACCATTCCGGAACTCCTCGTGACGTCCGGGATCTCATCCGGGACTCCGAACAACATTCGGTAACCACATACAAACTTCCTTTATAACCCTAGCGTCATCGAACCTTAAGTGTGTAGACCCTACGGGTTCGGGAGACATGTAGTCATGACCGAGATGTTCTCCGGTCAATAACCAACAGCGGGATCTGGATACCCATGTTGGCTCCCACATGTTCCACGATGATCTCATCGGATGAACCATGATGTCAAGGACTCAATCAATCCCGTATACAATTCCCTTTGTCTAGCGGTATGGTACTTGCCCGAGATTCGATCGTCGGTATACCGATACCTTGTTCAATCTCGTTACCGGCAAGTCTCTTTACTCGTTCCGTAAGACATCATCCCGTGATCAACCCCTTGGTCACATTGTGCACATTATGATGATGTCCTACCGAGTGGGCCCAGAGATACCTCTCCGTTTACACGGAGTGACAAAATCCCAATCTCGATTTGTGCCAACCCAACAGACACTTTCAGAGATACCCGTAGTGTACCTTTATAGCCACCCAGTTACGTTGTGACATTTGGCACACCCAAAGCACTCCTACGGTATCCGGGAGTTGCACAATCTCATGGTCTAAGGAAATGATACTTGACATTAGAAAAGCTTTAGCATACGAACTACATGATCTTGTGCTAGGCTTAGGATTGGGTCTTGTCCATCACATCATTCTCCTAATGATGTGATCCCGTTATCAACGACATCCAATGTCCATGGTCAGGAAACCGTAACCATCTATTGATTAACGAGCTAGTCAACTAGAGGCTTACTAGGGACATGGTGTTGTCTATGTATCCACACATGTATCTGAGTTTCCTATCAATACAATTCTAGCATGGATAATAAACGATTATCATGAACAAGGAAATATAATAATAATCAATTTATTATTGCCTCTAGGGCATATTTCCAACAGGAAGTTCACCTGCAAAGAAGCGGGGGAGCTGGAGCCAGGAGCCGGTCGGGTCCGCCGACCACACGACGAACTCCGGCAGCACCTCCGCTGAGCGAAAGCGCGGCCTAGGGGATCGCGCAGTCGCGACGTTCCTCCCATCGGCGACCGGGCGCTCGTCGCCGCGCAGGGGACCATCTCCACGACCGCGGGAAGCCACTACGGGGGCCGCGGGATGCTTGCAAGGGCGGCCCCGGTCGCGCTTGGTCAGGGGAGAGTCAGGCCCTTCCCAACGAGCCTTTCCCTTCTCCTCAGCCGAGAACCTCTTCGGCGGGGCCATGGGGAAGGCGAGTAGCTGGGATGGAGAGAAAGGAGTAGCAGGAAGGAATGAGCTGAAGGGGCTCGCGTCATTCCATACTTATAGTCGAGGGAGGCCAACCGCCAGCCTCCACGATCACAGGTAATCATGACCCGTTTTTTGCATGCAGGGACTTGTCAAGTCACACAGTTGTCGAGGCGTCGTGGGGAAGCGAGGACGCCCACGTCCAATCAACCGCCACGCGGCGCCCAAGGCCGCAGGCTGTTGGGGCCCGTGGCGCTTCGCACTTGCCGCTTCGCTTCTCCGCTAAGCCAAGTCCAGGCGCGCCTTAGGCCTGGGGGCTACTATCGGTGTTCTGGGAACGGGGGTACCCAGATTTGCCTGCCTGCGGCATGGCTCAAGTAGGGGGCCCAGTGCGGCCCATCTTCATCGACACAAGCTCAAGACCCTCGCGAGGGGCCAAGCCTTGCGGGGCAGACGACAGGAAGCTTCCTCACGCACAGCCTCATCAGGATGGCTCGCGAGGAGACGGAGAGATCAAGGCGGGGTACCTCAGGAGGTGCCCGTGACGCAAGCCATGACGATCGAAACCAGGTGGGCGCCGGCCTGGGCAGTGTCCTTGTTTCCCCTTTGGTGCAAAGGGGGCAAGCACATGCCAAGGCATCAGACAAAGGTTACCATTTCAGTGCAACAAAACCAAGACCAGCAGAACGGCAGGATGGAGGTCATCGTGGAGCCCAGGAAGGCGTCATTGTCAGAGCCTTTGGCAGGCGAGGACCAACTTTAGTCAGAATAAGTGTACTAGATGTTCCCCTTCAAAATGGCCAATTGTTGGCGCCCTTCCCGCTCAATATTTGGGAATAGGACCAGGGCCTTGCTCTATAAATAGGACTATCCACCATAGTATAGGGGATATCGAATCGACCCATCCGAAGGGACAACACCACCACAAGAACACCCCTCGCGAGGATGTTCTTCCTTTGTACTGTTCATCATCAGCCCCTGAGGCAATCCACCACACCACAAACTAGAGTAGGGTATTACACCACAATGGTGGCCCGAACTAGTATAAACCTTGCGTCCCTTGTGTTGTTCTTCGTGTAGCTTAGATCTCTTGCGAGGCGACGAGATGTGAGTCGGTAGGGGGAGTGATCTCCGTGCGCACCCCAGAGTTCGAACCTCAAGGGTCTGGCGGAACCTGAAATCCGACACAGTCATCTTGCCTGAAATCCCGCTAGGAAGAAGATCGAGTCCATGAAGAAGATGAACGAGCGTAGACGAACCAAGCATAGTCGAACGAGTCCTCACGCTTACAACGAAACAGGAACTATCGAGGAGAAGCACAACCAGAAAGAAGCAAACAACATGGTAAACACACAACACATAAGCGTGTCATGATGCTCAACCAAGGATAATGCATGACAAGGCTATATGATTCTACTCATGGCAAGAGATGATGCATAGAGGAACATCACACCAAAGCAAGTTTAAATGAGGCCGGAAACAACTTATAATTATTCCGGTAAGTCCTCACATGCAAATTTCAAAATTGGTCCAGATCTGAATAACACATTATGTTGAAGTTGTTAAACAGCAAGTTAAGATGCACCAAGATGATCTACACGTCTTTCTAGTCAAGTTACATATAAAGTTCATTAATTCAGAGCTACGACCTATAAGATATGAGCAAAACAACTCAAACATGGCATTGATGCAAAATGCATTTAAACATCAAGCAAACACACTCAAAACATGGATTCAACAAGATAATATTAAACTACATGCAATTCTAAGCAAATTTCATATAGGACATGCTCAAAACGGAGCAACGGTTCAACACATACACTCCAAACAAGATATAACCACAATCTGCCAAAAATAGCAACCAGGCACTTTGCAATCATCAAAACAATATGCTACAGAAAATATATGAACACAAACTTGACATGAACTCAAATTATAGATAACATACTTCAAATATCTTTAAGTTTCAGGTTCATAGGAATCAATATTAAACCAAGATGATCAATGCAAGATGCAACTTGATAACACAGATTATGACTTGGTGAAAAACAAGGCATATGGATGAGCAGAGTTAATATGATGACATGTTGAAGGCAAGAAATAATTAATCTACATAAACTAAACATAGCAACCAAGGGCATGGAATCAAAGTACACATAACAAAGATCAAATAGCATCAAGGCATGATATGCATATGTCTCATGGATTAGTGGGAACCATCAAGACAAGTTTGAATGTTAAAATAGTTTCAGCAAGCGTAAAATAGCAACATCATCATAGGATGTTTGCAAGCTTTGAACATAGGTCATATGAAGCCAAAAATTATCAAATATGGCATGTGGACAAAGTAATCATAGCATACTTCAATTCATGTAACTGGAGCATCTACAAAAGAGGCATATATTAATTAATATCAAGCTCACACATGGCATCATGAAGTTAACAGAAAACTAGAACATCATTTAGGCATGTTCATGGCAATGAAAACATATGCTAAAGGACATATATGAGGCATCAAATGGCATGGCATGATAAAGCATAACATCGGAATCAAAACATGTCAACTAAGCATCTCCAGATTATGCATGTATTTGGTGGTAGCATCAAGCAAACATAGCAACATAATATGACAGATTCAGACTTAGCAGAACAGTATCAGCAAGTACCCTACTTTGCAAGATCATGCTAGTCACCACATGGCATATCAAAATACATGGATTGCACCACTGTAAATATGGCATGATTACGCCCTTAAAACATGTTGACATGATGCTCAAAAGAAAATCACACAAAAAGATATAAAAAAGACAAAATGACAAGTTACAACAGTTTTCAGCAGTTAACATCACTTAGCACTCTTGCAACAGGGATTACAGCAGCTAGATGCACTCAAACAAGCATGCAACAACAACCACCATGTAGATCATCAAGAGATGAACATTTTGATATATAGAACATTATCATCGGGTCCATATGCACAAAGTTATGATCACCTCAAGATGCTTAAATAATGTTGGAAACATCAGGGACTTGGCAAATGCGCAGGGTAATATTGGGATGGGGCATCACCTAATGGGCTTCGGCCCAGGGAGCCGAGGAGGCTGGCTTGGCGCTGCTGGGCCTCGTGCAGGCGCGACCCACATCGGGTGGAGGCGGGTGCTCATCGTCTCCCTCGACAGGAGGAGGCGAGCGAGGCCGTGGTAAGGTGCGACAGCGCTGGGGAACGACGACGGCTGAGGAAGGTTGATCCAGCCACGGGGGAGCCGGATCCGGTAGCCGGCGACATGGGGAAGACGGATACCATGAGGGGCGAGGTCGACGGGGAGAGGCAGAGGCGCTCGGCTCCCATGGCGGCGGCCAGATCCTGCGAGGAAGAGAGATGCGGGTGAGGGGGAGCGGCAATAGGGAGCAAGTGGACTCGTGTGCGCTATCTCACCTCAAAGAAGTTACTCGTAGTCGTAGAACAGGATAGCCACTAAGTCAAAGCTAGCTTGTTGCAACTAAACCCCACATTGCCTTCTTGATACAAATGCATGTATGATAGGATCTGATGTAAGTCTTGCTGAGTACCTTTGTACTCACGTTGCTTAATTTATGTTTTTGCAGCGGAGACTTCGGTCTCACTAGTTTCCACATGGACTTCGACAAGTAGCTTGTACCTCAGCTACGATCTTGATCGGATGTTGTAGATAGTCAGGCTCCTCAGGCTTTTTCATTTGTAGTTGTCTGTACTCAGATATGTAATGCTTTCGCTTGTTGCTTGTATGCTCTGAATGTTGGGTCATGTGACCCCTGTTTGTAATAAATGCTATGATGGCTCTTCTGAGCCTTTATCTATATGAGTTGTTGAGTTATGTTGTGATGTCATGTTGTACAATACATACTTGTATGTTATGCGTACGTGTGATGTGTATTGCTATGTGTGGGATCCGACAATCTAGTTGTTTATTCTTGGTAGCCTCTCTCATGGGAAAATGTCTCCTAGTGCTTCCACTGAGCCATGGTAGCTTGCTACTGCTCCGAAACACTTAGGTTGGCCGGCATGTGTCCTTCTTCGTTCAGGGAAATGTCACGCGTTGTTCCTTTAAGTCCTTGTAGCTTGCTACGACTTGGGTTCATACGTTGATGATCGACATGTTCGTTGTTGGGTCATGTATGCATGTTCCTGTAAGTTTGTGCCACTTTGGGTTTACGACTAGTCATGTTAGCCCGGGTTCTCTGTCATATGGATGCTAGCGACACAATCATATACGTGAGCCAAAAGGCGTAAACGGTCCCAGGCCAGATAAGGTGGCACCCATGGGAATACCGTGCGTGAGGCCGCAAAATGATATGATGTGTTACATGTTAGATCGCCGTGACTTAGGATCGGGATCCCGACAGATACGTCAATGGGATGAACTTGAAGGTGGCCGTGAAGCGGGTGTTGAGGGACAAGAAGGAACACACCAATCGGGGAGAAAAGAAGTTTGTGGCGGAGGTGAACACGATCAGCAAGCTATCGCACCGGAACCTCATGAAGCTGATCGGCTGGTGCCACAAGAAGGGCGGGCTGCTCCTCGTCTATGAGTACTTCCCCATGGGCAGCCTGGACAAGCTCCTTTATGCCTGAGAAAGGACCACGTTGTCATTGTCACGGATGACCACCCAGAAGCTTACCTGGGAATGGCGGTATAGGATCATCTGCAGCGTAGCATCAGCGCTGGACTACCTGCACCACAGCAACAACAAGAGGATCCTCCACAGGGACGTCAAGGCCAGCAATGTGATGCTGGATGTGGAGTACAACACGTGGCTGGGGGACTTCAGCCTCACCCGCGTCATCCAGCACGACGACGCCACGCACCACTCCACGCAGGTCGTGGCAGGGACCCACGACTACATGGTGTACGAGAGCTTCTTCACCGGCCACGCCAGCCTCGACATGGACGTGTACGCATTTGGGGTGTTCGTCATGGAGGTGGTCAGCGGGAGGAGCCCCAACAACGCCGTGCAACAGCACTACATCCACGACAGCGACCACCGTGGTGAGGAGGATTACTCGGGCGACGGGGGAGCGCGACACCCCTTGCCGATGCACATCGTGGACTGGATGTGGAGGCTGTACAGTGGAGGGAAGGCCTTGCATGCCGCCGACCCTTTGCTCAGCGGCGAGTTTGACCAGGCGCAGGTGGACTGTGCGGTGAGGCTGGCGTTGGCGTGCTACCACCCGAACCCGAGGGAGAGGCCGTCCATGAGGACGGCGGTGTAGGTGTTGATCGATGGTGCCCCGGCGCGAGAGTCGCCGGTTAATAAGCCTGTGTTTGTTTGGCCTCCGGGCGACAATCAGCGGGAGATGGAGTTGCCGGACGTCGGGCTGCTGTTCACGGGAGGGGCTAGGCAGCACAGCAATTTCTGCTCCTTGACCTCCACCTCCCTCACGGGGAGGTGAGCTTCGTGGAGAGTTGTACGCTTGCCTTGTACTGCCGAGTGTTGACTATGGTTTGCTTATGAAATTGTACATTATATGTTCGTCACTTCTCTCCTCTAGACGAGTTTGTTATTCGAAACGAGCTGGGAAAAAAATTGTAATCTACCCTAATGACAGATATATACCTGGCATTTTCGACATTTTTCATCGTTACATTGTTGAAGGCATTGCCTCGAGCTTGCTCAGACTTTATGTTTAGGGTGAAACCCCACGTTATAGCCTTCAGTGGTTGGATCCGGCGACAGTGGCATTTGAGCATTATTTATTTTATGAAGTGTTGCTTTTCGAGAACATTTCTCATAGTCCTTGTGTTGTCAAGAGATAGTTAATGCCCATGGTTGTTGTTGTTGTTTTTCCTTGTTTGTTGTTTTGTTCGCTTGAGAACTAGGTAGTAGCCTAGTGGTAAGGGTCACAGTGGTGCACCATGTGCCCAGAGTTTGAATCCCGTCGGAAGCGAATTTCTAGTGCTTCAATCGGGTGGGCTTCTTCTATAAAAATATGTCATGGTTGCTAGTGCTCATGGATCTTTTTTTGTTTGCTTCATATTTTTTCCTTTTTATTCATCCTAGGCATAGCTTTGGTTTTCTATGACTTTGCTACTTGCCAGCAGGATCCTTTGTGTGTGTGCACTAGTATTGATTGTATGCATCTTAACTCTGCAGAGTCTGGGTGTGTGTTTATTATGCATGTATCCCTTGATGCTACATTGTGAACCAATAAAAATCACCCTTTACCAAAGAATAGCATACACACTAGAGATAGCGTTTAACAAAATTAGCTTTTGTTTTTTTAAAGGAGGTTAAGCCCCCGATGATGGTGTCTTGAATTAGGGGCTGCAAACCACGTTGGTTCCCAATGGGCGTGCGCCTGACCGAGGACCCCCAAAACAATCAGCCAGTGGCCCACATTCACCAGGCCCCCGGATGAATCCCCCAAAGACTTGGCGCATGCTCAAAAGCACGAATGCAATCTTTGGCATACTTATCTTCATATGAAACCGACTATGTAACCCCAAGTACCACCGGCGTTTATACAAGCCGAGGGTTGTACACCGTCGAGGCCAACTCATTCATACACGATCTCGAGGTAGATCAACCTATACTCTGTACCCCATCCATTAATACAATCAAAGTAGGACACATGGTTTACCTCTTTGAGAGAGCCTGAACCTAGGTAAACAGTGGTGTCCCCTTGTGTCCTGTTACCATCTAGCCAAGACTACCAGATTGGGGCCCCTACCTGAGATCTGCCGGATTCGACTCTGTCATTGGTGGCCCATGCAGGTCCCTTTGAGTAGTCAAAGCGACTCGATGGTGTCACCAGTCGATGATCAGATCGGCGATGATGCAGCTTTCGCGCTGTCGGCTTGCAACCGGGCCCTTGGAGGAGATTCAGACTCCAACCCATCATCGAGACGTGTAGCTCGGCGGGCCAGGCCTTGCTGTAATATCCCCTCTGTGACACTAGATCTGGTCAAGGAGCATCAGACGACTTCCGCCTAAGCACCAGGGTTATAGAGGCTTGGGATGAAAACTATGATGTGTTGGACCAAGATTGGAGCCCAGGTCCGAGGACACGGTGTGGTGACCAGGCTAGCCAGGCCCCTCAAGTAGGACTGGGGCCTATATCTGATCAACCTCGGGAAAATCCGTTCGGGAGACCGATGTCGGATCTGAATACACTTTTCTCTCCACCCCCCACCCCCCCAACACACACACATCGAGTACCGCCCGATCAATCAGGGACAAGCGACATTTGGGATTTAGCCCTCGTCATGCAAAAGACAAAGGAAATGGTTTGGCAATTCTAGACACATTTTTTGTTTATGAAAAACAAAATTTTGGATTGCACAGATTTGAAGGCCATAGCGGCATTCCTTTACAACGTCTACGGTAAGGGACTTGGAAAAGTCATTTCACGAAACGTCTCAGGACATTCGCTGAACCCTCCGACATAGTGACAAAACATTGCGGTATGGAGGACGCTTGGTCGGCCAATCAATGGCACCAGACCAGAGCCACAGTTCGAAGCTACGCGAAGCAGGGGAAGAAAGAAAGCGCCCATGCCAGAACAGATGATCAAAGCGCTCCAACACCAATGAGCAAGATGACCAGCCATCATGGAAGAAAAGTCGGAATGACAAAACCGAATCGCTGCTGGAGACCATACTCGACGAGCCATGCGCAGTCACCCCACCTACCCTAATAAGCAAGTCACCCACAAGCTCAGGAGTTGTTGGATCGTATGACAAATAGTGAAAGGGGGAGTGGAGTTCCTTGACAACCTCGACATTCATCTAAACCAAGGTGCAATAGTCAATCATAATCAAAGGCACCACTGATACATCTCCAACGTATCTATAATTTTTGATTGTTCCATGCTATTATATTACCCGTTTTGGATGTTTATGGGCTTTACTTTACACTTTTATATCATTTTTTGGACTAACCTACTAACCGGAGGCCCAGCCCGAATTGTTGTTTTTTTTTGCCTATTTTAGTATTTCGAAGAAAAGGAATATAAAATAGAGTCCAAACGGAATGAAACCTTCGGGAGCGATCTTTTTGGAACAAACGTGATCCAGAGGACTTGGAGTGGAAGTCAAGAAACAAAGAAGGCGGCCACGAGGGTGCCCGGCGCGCGCCCTACAGGTGGGCGCGCCCCCCATCCTTGTGGGCCCCTCAAGCGTCCACCAACGTACTCCTTCCTCCTACATATACCCATGTACCCCGAAACCATCAAAAGCAACCACGAAAACCTAGTTCCACCGCCGTAACCTTCTGTATCTGCGAGATCCCATCTTGGAGCCGGCGTCGGCGCTCCGCCGGAGGGGGAATCCACCACGGAGGGCCTCTACATCATCCCCAAGGCCTCTCCGACGAGTTGTGAGTAGTTTACCACAGACCTTCGGGTCCATAGTTATTAGCTAGATGGCTTATTCTCTCTCTTTGAATCTCAATACAAAGTTCTCCTCAATCTTCTTGGAGATCTATTCGATGTAACTCTTTTTGCATTGTGTTTGTCGAGATCCGATGAATTGTGGGTTTATGATCAAGTTTATCTATGAGAAATATTTGAATCTCCTCTAAATTCTTTTATGTGTGATTAAGTTATCTTTGCAAGTCTCTTAAAATTATCAGTTTGGTTTGGCCTACTAGATTGATCTTTCTTGCAATGGGAGAAGTTCTTAGCTTTGGGTTCAATCTTGCGGTGTCCTTTCCCAGTGACAGCAGGGGCAACACGGCACGTATTGTATTGTTGCCATCGAGGATAAAAAGATGGGGTTTATATCATATTGCATGAGTTTATCCCTCTACATCATGTCATCTTTCTTAATGTGTTACTCTGTTCTTCATGAACTTAATACTCTAGATGCAGGCAGGAGTCGGTTGATGTGTGGAGTAATAGTAGTAGATGCAGAATCGTTCGATCTACTTGTTACGGACATGATGCCTATATACATGATCATGCCTAGATAATCTCATAATTATTCTCTTTTCTATCAATTTCTCGATAGTAATTTGTTCACCCACCGTAATACTTATGCTATCTTGAGAGAAGCCACTAGTGAAATCTATGGCCCCCGGGTCTATCTCTTATCATATGAGCTTTCAATCTACTTTTATTTGCATCTTTACCTTTCCAATCTATATTAAAAAATACCAAAAATATATTTATCTTATCATATTATCTCTATCAGATCTCAATTTCGCAAGTGGCCGTGAAGGGATTAACAACCCCTTTATTGCGTTGGTTGCGAGTTCTTGTTTGTTTGTTGTAGGTGCGTGGGACTTGTAAGGAGCCTCCTACTGGATTGATACCTTGGTTCTCAAAAACGGAGGGAAATACTTACGCTACTATGCCGCATCACCCTTTCCTCTTCAAGGAAAACCAACGCAAGCTCAAGATGTAGCAACCATCTGTCTGAAGCCAGGGATGACCTCATGATCTACGAGACCCACTCGTCAATAAATCAAAGAAAAAGAGCACTTCGAGAGATCTGCTACATTGATAGCACGACGACATCGAAAAATAGGTGGTCTGACATTCTGGTCACCTCTGGTCACCAAGACCAACTGATAGGGATCCACGACCGAGGAGTTGCAACTCTCGTCCTCGACCCTATCATCGATAGATATCGACTGTCCAAGGTCCTTATGAACAGAGGCAGCAACCTCAACCTCATCTACGAGGGTACCTTGCAAAAATGCAGTTCGACAGATCCCGCATCCAGTCGAGCAGGACCACCTTCAAAGGTATAGTCCCAGGAAAGGAAGCACGATGCACCGGTAAAGTCAAGTTGGACGTGGTAATCAGGACACCCGTCAATTACCAGGTCGAGGAGTTAATCTTTGACATCGTCCTATTCTGGAGCGGCTAACACACACTGCTAGGTCAATTTGCGTTCGCCAAGTTTCACGTTGTGCCCCATTATGCACACATGAAACTAAAAATGCCTGGGTCCAACGACGATTACAGTAAACAACAATCCAGACCGATCGCTTAAAGCCAAGGACAAGACCGCAATTTCGGCTCCGGAAGCAGAATCCAAGACCTTAGTGTTGGGGAACACGGTAATTTCAAAGAAATTCCTACGATCATGCAAGATATATCTAGGAGATGCATAGCAACGAGAGGGGAGAGTGTGTCCACGTACCCTCGTAGACCAAAAGCGGAAGCGTTTAGTTAACGCGGTTGATGTAGTCGAACGTCTTCATGATCCAACCGATCCAAGCACCGAATGTATGACAACTCCTTGTTCAGCACACATTCAGCCCGATGACGTCCCTCGAGCTCTTGATCTAGTTGAGGACGAGGGAGAGTTCCGTCAGCACGATGGCGTGGAGATGGTGTTGATGATGTTACTAGCGCAGGGCTTCGCCTAAGCACTACGACGATATGACCGAGGTGTGTAACTGTGGAGGGGGCACCACACACGGTTAAGAGAACTTGATGTGTCTTGGGGTGCCCCCTTGCCCCCGTATATAAAGGAGGAGAGTGGGAGGCCGGCCGGCCCTTGCAGGGCACGCCAGGAGAAGGGAGTCCTTCTAGGACTCCATGTCCTAGTAGGATTCCACCTGGAGGAAGAGGGGAAGGAAGGGAGAAGGAGAGGGGGCCCGCGCCCCCTTCCCTTGTCCTATTCGGACTCCCCATGGGGGGCGCCTCCCCTATGTGGGATGTCCTCTCTCTCCCCTATGGCCCATGTTGGCCCATTGCTTCCCCGGGGGGGTTTCGGTAACCCCCCACGCATTCCGTTTTTACCCGAAACCACTCGGAACTCTTCCGGTGTTCGAATAACATAGTCCAATATCTCAATATTTACGTCTCGACCATTTCAAGACTCCTCGTCACGTCCATCTCATCCGGTTCTCCGAACAAACTTCGGTCATCAAAAACACATAACTCATAATACAAATCATCATCGAACGTTAAGCGTGCGGACCCTACAGGTTAGAGAACTATGTAGACATGATCGAGAGATATCTCTGATCAATAACCAATAGCGGAACCTGGATGCTCATATTGGCTCCTACATATTCTACGAAGATCTTTATCGGTCAAACCACACAACAACATACGTTGTTCCCTTTGTCACTTTTACGTTACTTGCCCAAGATTTGATCGTCGGTATCATCATACCTAGTTCAATCTCATTACCGGAAAGTCTCTTTAGTCGTTCCGTAAAGCTTCGTCCCGCAACTACCTCATTAGTCACATTGCTTGCAAGGCTTATAGTGATGAGCATTACCAAGAGGGCCCAGAGATACCTCTCCGAAACACGGAGTGACAAATCCTAATCTCGATCTATGCCAACCCAACAAACACCTTCGGAGATACTTATAGAGCATCTTTATGATCACGCAGTTACGTTGTGACATTTGATAGCACACAAGTTGTTCCTCCGGTATTCGGGAGTTGCATAATCTCATAGTCTGAGGAACATTGATAACCCACAAGTATAGGGGATCGCAACAGTTTTCGAGGGTAAGTATTTAACCCAAATTTATAGATTCGACACAAGGGGAGCCAAAGAATATTTGAAGGTATTAGCAGCTGAGTTGTCAATTCAGCCACACTTGGAGATTAATTATCTACAATAAAGTGATTAGTAGCAAAGTAGTTTGATAGTTTTGATAGTAGTGACTGCAACAATGGTAACAACAACAATGGTGATAGTGATATTGTAGCAGTAACGATAGTAGTAACAATAGTAGTAACTTAGCAAGAACAATATAAGATAAATTCGTAGGCATTGGATCGGTGACTTGTTGGACGATATTCATCATGTGACAGTTATAACCTAGGGCGATACGACACTAGCTCCAATTCATCGATATAATGTAGGCATGTATTCCGTAAATAGTCATATGTGCTTTATTAAAAGAACTTGCATGAAATCTTTTGTCCTACCCTCCCGTGGCAGCGGGGTCCATATTGGAAACTAAGGGATATTAAGGCCTCCTTTTAATAGAGAACCGGAACAAAGCATTAACACATAGTGAATACATGAACTCCTCAAACTACGGTCATCACCGATAGTGGGCCCGGTTGTTGTCACTCCGGGGTTGTCGGATCATAACACATACTAGGTGACTATAACTTGCAAGATCGGATCTAACACATGGATATAATGATGAATTCATAAACGGTTCAGATCTGAAATCATGGCACCCGGGCCCAAAGTGACAAGCATTAAGCATAGCAAAGTCATAGCAACATCAATCCAAGAACATAGTGGATACTAGGGATCATGCCCTAACAAAACTAACTCGATTACATGATGAATCTCATCAAACTCCTCACCGACCAGCGAGCCTACAAAGGAATTACTCACTCCCGGTGGGGAGCATCATGGAATTGGCAATGGAGATGGGTTGGTGATGACGAAGAACGAAGATCCCTCTCTCCGGAGCCCCAAACGGACTCCAGATCTGCCCTCCCGAGGAAGAACATGCCTTGGCAGCGGCTCCATCTCGTGGATCGCAATAATTCTTTCTCCCTGTTTTTTCTCTAAAAATAGGAATTTATAGTGTCAGGGTTGAGGTTTACAGGGCCACCAGGTGGGACAACCCAACTGGGTGCGCCAAGAGAGGGGGAGCGCCCTGGTGGGTTGTGCCCACCCAGGGGCCCCTCTCTTGTGGGTCTTGGCTCCAAAAATCCTCTTTTATTCCATAAAAAATCATCGCGAAGTTTTGTTCCATTCTGAGAACTTTTATTTCTGCACAAAAACAACACCATGGTAGTTCTGCTGAAAACAGCGTCAGTCCGGGGTTAGTTTCATTCTAATCATGCAAATTAGAGTCCAAAACAAGAGGAAAAGCGTGAGAAAAAGTAAATACATTGGAGACGTATCAACTCCCCCAAGCTTAAACCTTTGCTTGTCCTCAAGCAATTCAGTTGATAAACTAAAAGTGAGAAAGAAAAACTTTTATGAACTATTTTGCTCTTGTTTGCATAAATAAGCTTAAACAACACCCAGGTTTTCAACCAACATTATAACTAACCATGTCAACAATAACATTTAAAGATTATAATGACTCATATCAATGACATAATCAGCTAACGAGCAATAATGAAATATCTCAAACAGCAACACGTTGTCAAAACAACCATGATATAATATGACAATAGTGGTATCTCGCTAGCCCTTTCTGATACCGCAAAACATAAATGCAGAGCACCTCCAAAGTTCAAGCAGCGACTAAACATTGTAATTGATGGTAGAAATGATCCAGTCATGATGCACCCAACATTAGCTGCATAAATCATGACAGTTGTGCTCTACTCAGTTTCTGGTGCTTGTTTTAGAAGGTGGTGACACAACATAAAAGTAAATAGATAGTCCCTTCGCAGAGGGAAGCAGTGATCTGCAGAGGTGCCAGAGCTCAATTTTAAAACAGAGATAAATGATATTTTGAGACATGCATCCTTCTTATTCACTTCATGACCATCAGTTATCAATATCTTACATGCTAAGCACGCTAGTGGCGGTTCCCAAGTGATAAAAGTAAAGCTTTACTCCCCCTCCACCATCAATCACACTCAACTGGTTGTCCGAAACAACGGGTGCCGTCCATACCAACATTAGTCCCGGGGGAATTTTGTTTAATTATTTGCATTTTTTAGTTCGGGACTGGGAATCCCTATTAGCGCCCATTTTCTTGTGCGATGGCGAGTGTATAAACATTTGACCTGAGAATAACCCGCTTAGCATGGAAGATACCAACCACCTCCTGTCGTTCCACGAACGATCCAAGAACACAAAAATGATAATTTTTAGAAGTTTTTAGAGGTGGCACATGCAAATTTACTTAGGACGGCAGGGTAATGCCGCATATAGGTAGGTATGGTGGACTCATCTGGAATAACTTTGGGTTCAAGGTTTTTGACGTACAAGCAGAATTCCCACTTAGTACAGGCGAAGGCTAGCAATTAAGATTGAGAAGCGGCCAGCTAGAGAGCAACAACGATCATAACCATGCATTATGCGTAAGTAACATTGGGCACTAGCATGAGTAGGATATGGACACCATGAACATAAATATCATAGAGGCTATGTTGGTTTTGATTCAACTACTTGCATGAACATGTGTCAAGTCAAGCCACTCGAACATTTAGAGGAGGATACCATATCATCATACTGCATCACAATCATTTTAACACTATGTTGATATCCAAGATAAATCATTATCAACTCCCAGCTACTTATGCATGGCATGAGAAACTATAATCTTTATTTGTCATTGCAAACATGTTTAATCATAATGGGCTGAAGCATGGATACTAGGCTAAACATATTTACAAAAACAAAACAAGTCGAGTTCATACCAGTTTATCGCTGCCACGGCTAGTTCATCGGATGTCGTCATTATTGCCTTTCACTTGCATGACTGAATGATGTGAAAATAATAATAGTGCAAGAATGACGTGGACTAAGCTGGAATCTGCAACATTTTATTCAACAGGAGAAGACGGGGTAAAATGTGCTCTTTATTAGTTCAACAATTATTCATATGAGAGCCACTCAACATTTTCATCATGGTCTTCTCCTTGGCAAGACTCGAATAAAAAGGAAAGAAGTTTAGAGAAACACACTAAAATATTTTTGGAGTTTTTGGTTTTCTAGAACGAGCAAATAAAAGGGAAAAGCAAAAACGAGAAAGACTATTTACATGGAAAAGCTCCCAACAAGCAAAAAAAGAACAAGGAAATCTTTTTGGATTTTCTTTTTAATACTACTAAGCATGCATAGAAGGTAGAATACTACAACTAATTATTTTGGTTTTTCTAAAGTTTTTCAAACACACAAGAAGAAAGCAAGAAAATATATCTAAGCATGGATGTTACAATGAAAAAGTGTGAACACGAAAAATAGAATGATAAGTAGACATAAATATAATGTCGGTGGGAAACACGTACTCCCCCAAGCTTAGGCTTTTGGCTTAACTTGGTAGTCGACCAGTAGCCTGGAGGGTAGAAGTTGTGCTGAGGAGCGGGCATCCACTCATCCCACTGCTGAGGCTCCTCCTGCGCTGCCTCCGCAGCGGCCTGAGCATTTCGATAGGCGATGATATCTGCAGGCATAATCCTGTATCCTCCCCTGGCAACATAATCAAACAAGGCAGGAGCAGGCAACGGAATAATATCATGAGTGTTTACACTAAAGACTAGATTATACGGAACAAGGATGTCCAGAGATTTATTATCAGTGAAATGGTGGTGATCCATGGCTGCTCGGTCTAGGTAAACCTTGGTCAGAGGGTAGTCATGAGGGCGTATCTCAACCTCAAAGTGAGCCACCAAACAAGTAGCAAAAATCCCCCCATGTATTTGGCCCTAAGATTTATTAAGATGTAGGCGACGAGCCACAGTAGCTCCCAAGCTATAAGTGTTGTCACCCTCCAGTTCCCGGTGTAAAACAACAAAGTCTGGTGTGCTGAGTGCGCCTACTTTGTTTCTAGCAAGCAGACACTTAGCAACAAATAAAGCAAAATAATGTACAACACGAAAGTGTAAGCTAGCAGCCGTGGTGGCCGACACTCCTCTCTCACCCCCACCGTCAAAGTGTGATAAAAGGCCTCAAACTCGGCCGGCCTAGGCTCAGCTAGGCTCCCATTAGAAGGGATCATGCATATGTTGCAAAATTCAGTAAGTGGTATCTGATGGTTTTCAACATATAAATTAAAGCTCACTTCAGGAGGATTATTCCTAGGCAAAAAAGTAAAACTTTGAACAAAGATGTTTGTGAGGATTTGGTGCTGATCACACTCATCTGCAATGAAGTCGGTGAGGCCGGCATTAGCGATATATTGCATGAACTCCTCAAAAATTCCAGCCTCTTGAAGGAACGGGGTGTGCGGCCATTCGCACGGCCGTACTTCCACCAACCTTCGAGGGTGGAGATCATTGTCCGAAGACTCCCCAATAATACCCTTGGACTTCTTCCTCGAGCCAAACTTCCTGAAGATATTCATGTCCGCGTACAATTTCTGAAAATAAATTTTTTGAGGTGACAAAAATTTGTCAACAAAACTTCACAAGATTGATAACAACTACTCCTAGGGATACATGGAGGCCATAGCAAGCATTCAAACTACTTAGAACACTAAGAATTCAACATGCAAGCTCATCTACAGCAGCACCAAGAGTAGCTAATTATTCAAAGTATAAACCACTAAAACAAAAACTAATTGGACAAATGGTGGAGTCACATACAAAGCAACAATCCCCCGAAACAGTTTCGGAAATGGAGCTTTGAGCTAAGAGATCGAAATCCGCGGATTGAGCTCAAGAACACGGGAGAGAGAGCAATGGAGAATTTTTTCTGGAGGTAAGTGATGATGTGTGCTAAAGAGATAAGTGAGGGGGCCCACGTGGGGACCATAACCCACCAGGGCGCGCCTGGGGATCCTAGCGTGCCCAGGTGGGTTGTGCCCACCTGGTGCACCTCCCTCTGGTATTATTTGCACCAAAAATTCATAAATATTCAGAAAAAAATTGTATCAGGTTTTCAAAGAATTCTGAGAACTTTTATTTTTGGATCATTTTTATTGTACGAGAAATTCAGAAAACAAACAAAACATGGCATTTTATTTTATTTAACTAATAAAAAATAGAAAACAAAAGGTAGGGACAGAAGGTAGTGATTACTAAATTCATCAACTTCATACCGCTTAAAAATGATTCATTAATAAGGTTGATTAGGTCTTATTAACAACCACTTTCAATTAGTATGAAACCGAAGAACTTTCCTAAATCACTAAGTTACCTCAATGGGGATTTGCATTTCCCAACAATAAGTATTTCATATTTCTTTTTGACAGTAGGTAGAGGTATTTGAAAACTTCCAATTGTGATTGTCAGAGAGTTTTCAATAACATTAATACCATTCACTTGGAATTGTTTCTTCGGAAAGTGCACTGTATGCTCATTACCATTAATATGAAAGGTGACCTTGCTTTTATTGCAATCAATAACAGCCCCTGCAGTATTCAAGAAGGGTCTACCAAGGATAATCGACATGTTGTCGTCCTCGGGCATCTCAAGTATAACAAAGTCAGTCAAAATAGTAACATTAGCAATAACAACGGGCACATCCTCATAGATACCGATAGGTATGGCAGTTGATTTGTCAGCCATTTGCAACGATATTTCAGTAGGTGTGAGTTTGTTCAAGTCAAAGTCTTTTATATAAAGAGAAATACATAACACTAACACCAGCTCCTAAATCACACAAAGCAGTTTTCACATGATTCTTTTTGATAGAGCAAGGTATAGTTGGTATTCCCGGATCTCCAAGTTTTTTAGGTACTTCATTTATGAAAGTATAATTAGCAAGCATAGTGGAGATTTCAGCTTCCGGTATTTTTCTCTTATTTGTGATGATGTCTTTCATATATTTGCGTAAGGAGGCATTTTTAAGATGTCAGTCAAGCGAGTACGCAAAAATACTGGCCTCAGCATTTTAGCAAAGCGTTCAAATTCTTCATCATCATTCTTTTTAGTTGACTTGGGCGGAAAAGGCATAGGTTTTTGAACCCACGGTTCTCTTTCTTTACCGTGTTTTCTAGCAACAAAGTCTCTTTTATCATATCTTTTGTTATTAGGTTGTGGGTTATCAAGATCAACATGCGGTTCTATCTCAACATCATTATCTGGTTGAGTGTCTTCATGAACCTCATCATTGTCTTTTTCATTATCACTAGGTGGATGTTCATTACCAGATGGAGTTTCAGCATTAGAGATAGAAGTTTCATTTTCATTATCAGGAGGTTTGTCTATTTCAGGTTCACTAGAAGCATGCAAAGTCCTATCATTTTTCTTTTTCTTTTTAGAAGGACTAGGTGCACTAGTGTTATTTCTTTGCGAATCTTGTTCAATTCTTTTTGGGTGTCCCTCAGGATAAAGTGGTTCCTGAGTCATTTTACCTCCTCTAGTTGCAACTCTAACAACAAAGTCATGTATATTATGATTCTTTTCATCAAGTAATTCTCTTTGTGATTTAGCAACTTGTTCTAACTGGGTTTGAACCATAGAAGCATGTTTTCCAACACCTCTAACATCATTTGAGATTCTAAATAACAAGTCACTCAAGCGAGCAATCATATCAGAATTATATTTCAATTGTTTCATAACATTTGCATTGAAGTGATCTTGCTTTCTAATGTAATTGTGAAACTCATAGAGGCATTGACTAGGATGTTTGTTATGAGGATTATCATTTTCATTGAACTTCATAAGAGAATTTACCTCTACCACCTTAGGCAGTGGTGGTGTATCAAGCCCATGTATTTCTTCAATAGGAGGTAATTTTTAACATCCTCGGCTTTAATACCTTTTTCCTTCATAGATTTCCTTGCCTCATGCATATCTTCAAGACTGAGATATAATATACCCCTCTTCTTCGGAGTGGGTTTAGGCGGTGGTCCAGGAATAGTCCAATCATCATAATTTTTCAATATGTTGTTCAATAATTCTTCAGCTTGAGCAATACTTCATTTCCTGAAAACACAACCAGCAAAACTATCTAGGAAGTCCCTAGAAGCATTGGTTGATCCATTATAGAAGATATTGAGTATTTCATTTTTCTTAAGAGGATGATCAGTCAAAGCATTAAGTCACTGGTAAAACCTCCCCAAGCTTGTGGGAGACTCTCTTCTTTAGTTTGAACAAAGTTAGATATTTCTTGCAAGGCAACTTGTTTCTTATGAGCAGGAAAATATTTTTTAGAGAAGTAGTAAACCATATCCTGGGGACTACGCACACAGCCAGGAGTAAGAGTATTGTACCAAGCTTTAGCATCACCCTTTAATGAGAAAGGAAATAATTTGAGAATAAAGTAGTAACGAGTTTTGTCATCATGAGTAAAAAGGGTGGCTATATCGTTCAACTTAGTAAGATGTGCCACAATAGTTTTAGTTTCATAACCATGGAAAGGATCAGATTCAACCAAAGTAATTAACTATGGATCGACGGAGAATTCATAATCCTTACTAGCAATAGCAATAGGTGAAGTAGCAAACTTAGGATCACATTTCATTCTAGCATTCAGAGATTTTTCATTATACTTGTGTAATAATTTCTCTAGATCATGTCTATCCTTACAAGCAAGAATATCTCTAGTTGCCTATTCACTCATAACATAGCCTTTCGGTACCTCAGGCAATTCATATCTAAGAGGGATAGCTCTAGCAAGTGTTTCAGGAGTTTCAATTTCAAGCTCATCATCAGATTCAACAACATCATGTTGTATTACTCTAGCAACTTGTTCATCAAGAAATTTACCAAGTGGCACATCATCATTATCAAGCATGGTACTAGCATCATCATAAGCATCATTAATAGTAGAAGTAGTATCATCAATAACTTGCTACATATCAGAATTAATAGCATGTGGTGGTGGTGTTGCAAGTTTACTCATAACAGAAGGTGAATCTAAAGCAGAACTGGATGGCAGTTCCTTACCTCCCCTCGTCCTCGAGGGAAATATCTTAGTCTTTGGATCCTTCAGATTCTTCATAGTGATAAGTTGATAATAATCCCAAGTGACTCAACAAATATGCTATGCTTCCCTGGTAACGGTGCCAGAAAAAGGTCTTGATAACCCACAAGTATAGGGGATCGCAACAATTTTCGAGGGTAAGTATTTAACCCAAATTTATAGATTCGACACAAGGGAAGCCAAAGAATATTTGAAGGTATTAGCAACTGAGTTGTCAATTCAACCACACCTAGAGATTAATAATCTGCAGCAACACTACTAGGGAAAAGCCTAGCAGCAGCGCGGGTTTTAGACCTATCAGTAGCGCGGGTAGGAGCGCTACTGATACGGCGCTACAACTAAAGCTTAGCAGTAGCGTGCCTAGACCCACGCTACTGATAAATTGACTTAGTAGTAGCGCTTCTCCAGAGGAGCGCTACTGGTAATTAGTAGTAGCGCTTCTCCTTGCCCGCGCTACTACTATTATTTAGTATTTTATTTCTTTTTTATCTCATGTTGTATTCATACACCTTTACACAAGTTTTTATACAACAGGAATTTAGAGATTGTTTTTACATCATAATGAGTTATTACATCACGGGGTGAAAGAACCGTGGACTAGTTTCAAGTGGATGTTCATCCACTTGAAACTAATCCACGATTCTTTCACACAATGATATAATAATATCATCATCATCATCATAGCATTAACAACTTATCATCATAATACATCATTGTCATATAACACCTCCTCAAGATCATCGTTTTCATCAATGACATCACATAGCAAATTGGTCACTAGTCGTAATCACAAGTACTCCTCATGATCAACCCTAACACATTACCACATAATAAACATATTGTACCTCATAGGACCTACTACATTCTCTTAGGACCTACTACATTTTCTAAGGTAAAATAGCAAAAAAAAACAAGATAGCCCCTGACTCTCCATTATGGAGAATGGAGATTATCCTGTCTCCAGTTCTTGCCTTTCGCTGAATGTTACTTCCAAGAACTTCCTTGCGAATGTCCAAACATTTTTTTCCATTCTTTGATGAGCATGTGTTCACCAGTTTTAGAAATCCGATATGCACAGGTGATCTCCCTAGATTTATTTGGCAGTATGTTCAGAGCTGTAAGGCGACCATTCAGATACATCAGATGAGGCACACAATCCATCGGAAGTTTCTGTTGAAAAATATAGTAATAATTTCGTAGTTAGCAATGATGTACTAGTTTTAGAAGTATGCAAAAGATGCACGAATGTCGTAATAGTAAAAAATCTTACCAGGGTATCTCCAGAGAAGTTACCGTGGTTCAACACATGCACTAGTGGCACGTATTCACCATAATTTGGAGGAGTTCAATAATAGTTGTCGTAATCCTCAAGAAGAGTACAAAATGCGATCAGATGATTTTTCTCCTTATAAGTTAATTCAGAGCCATCGGTGTGGTGGGTTTTGTCACCATCTTCCGCACAGTCTTTGAAGAATCAAAATAAGCTGTCAACTATTTTGAAATAAACAATATAAATTAGTTAATAACTATGTTTGAGAAAGTCACATAGCGGTACAATCGGAAGCGTATCAACAAGGACCCAAATGTCCATATTGTCTTGCTCGATGTCAGGATCACCAATATCCATGGTGACAATCATACCCTCATAAAAACCATACATTTTGCAAAGTGCTTCCCAATTTTGGCAACCAAAATGGGTTACGCTCTGAGCATTGCACAGATTTACTTCAAAATCCATATCATGATGGGTCCTTAGGTGTATTTTCTTTGTTTCAAAATTTTCATGGTCTTCAAAATTCATCCTCTCCAAGACACAGCGTCTTGCATGGCATGGGATAAGCTAGTCGAATTGTAAAAGATGAAAATTAGACATTGAAATAGTTGAAGTCATGCTTAATTATGGAAAAAACACTTGTCGTTGTTGCGTACCGTTTCACAATCGAAGGTATCCTCAAGCTTAATGCTGAAGCGTCGATCTTCGTCCAGCTCAACGAACCTGTCGCACATACCTCGATCGTCGTGGCACCAGCTGCACTCCCCCGGGAGACTGTCGTTGTCCGAGTATGACATTTCCTACCTTCATAATTCAAAGATTAAACTTGTACAATTAAATATATGTACTAAAAAAACATAAATTAGATCATTATTTTTCGAGAAAATCCAGGCCACTCGATATTTCCTACATATTCTAGCACAAGTCATGTCAGAATTCACGGAAAAATCCGGCATGACCTTTGCTAAAAAAGGACATATCGAGCGCCTGAAATTTGCCAGAATGGAAATTAATCAACACTCTGGCAAAACATAGGCCAATCGGAGGTGTAAACTGAACATGAACGACCACTTGGGCAACCACATATCCTATTTGAGCAACACAAGATATACATGGATATTTGGCTGGTCTCACCTCGATGTCGGAGGGGGTCGGTGCGGGGACGACGGCGGGGATGATGGAAGGGCTCCCTGATTTCTGCAAAAGCAAAAACCGTATAAGTTATCACTAATACATCCCGAATAATTGCTTAAACTAAAAAAATAACAACAAATATAACATGTTCAACTAGTTTTATTAATTCAACTAGTTCTTACTAAATATAAACTTACTAAAAATAGAAAAAACTAGTTCTTTCTAAAAATAAAGTAGTTCAACTAGTTATATTAATTATCTTACTAAAAATACATTAGTTCTATTAATTCAACTAGTTCAAGTAGTTTATTAATTTACTTACTAAACTAGTTCAACTACAACTAAAGTAGTTCAACTACAACTACTATTAATCATACTGCCCTAGTTAACTAGTACCATCACTACTACTAATTAACATCTACTACTACTAAAAATCATTATCTATGAACCCTAAATTAACATCTACTACTACTAAACAACATCTAGTACTAACTAAGCAGAGAGAAAGGGGGTAGGGTGACGGAGAGGTAGGGGCGGCGAGGGCAGGATCGGGATTGGGAGGCGGCGGTGCTGGGTGGGCTCGGGTGGCGGCGGTGAGGTCGAGGGTGGTGGGAGGAGGGCTGTCGGCGGAGGAGGGAGGAGGGGCGGCCGCAGGCAGAGGGAGGAGGGCGTGGTGCGAGGAGGAGGGAGGAGGGGCGGCCGCAAGCGGAGGGAGGAGGGCGCGGTGCAAGGAGGAGGGAGGAGGGACGGAATGAGGGAGTACCTTGGCGGCGGACAGACGAAGGCGGCGGCGGCGCCGACGCACGACGACGGTTATCGGCGCGGGCGAGAGTGACTGAGAGGGGGAGAGTGTGAGTGAGAGAGAGGGTCGGTCGCGCGCGTGGGGATAAGATATGGTTAGTTGTAAACGCGCTACAGCTAATCTGAATAGCAGTAGCGTTGTGCAGTGTTGTGCGCTACTTCTAAGTTGGACTAGCAGTAGCGCTTTGCAGTTAAAAGCGCTAATGCTAAGTGTAAGTATACAAAAATACGTCAATGCAAAAATACATTGGCCATCAATGATCTTTTTGTGTACAATCTGAATTGTCAATATGAGTCCTCTCCGGTAGGTACCAGAGAGGACTCATATTGCGGCCACAAATTCTACACATAGATTTCAGTGAAGACCAACTGGTTGTGATAGTTTCAGAAGTAACATATTTAAGGTGGTAAACACCCTATTCGCGGAGCGAGGTGGGACTAAACTTGTGGGCTGATCTTAGCAGTAGCGATTTTCTTAAAAGCGCGCTGCTGCTAACTTCTATAGCAGTAGCGCGGTTCAATATAGGGCGCTACTGCTATTTTCCTTTCAGCAGTAACACAGTTTGGTGCGCACGCGCTACTGCTATTTTCCTTTCAGCAGCGCGTTTTGCTCTCACACGCTGCTGCTAAATAGCAATAGCATCGTATTTTGAGGAGCGCTGCTGGTAAGATTCTGTGTATAGGCTTTTCCCTAGTAGTGCAAAGTGATCAGTAGCAAAGTAGTTTGATAGTTTTGATAGTAGTGACAACAGCAACAGTAACAGCAACAGTGGTAACAGTGATATTGTAGCAGTAACGATAGCAGTAACAATAGTAGTAACTTAGTAAGAACAATATAAGATAAATTCGTAGGCATTGGATCAGTGACTTGTTGGATGATATTCATCACGTGACAGTTATAACCTAGGGCGATACGACACTAGCTCGAGTTCATCGATATAGTGTAGGCATGCATTTTGTAAATAGTCATACATGCTTTATTAAAAGAACTTGCATGACATCTTTTGTCCTACTCCTACCCTCCCGTGGCAGCGGGGTCCATATTGGAAACTAAGGGATATTAAGGCCTCCTTTTAATAGAGAACCGGAACAAAGCATTAACACATAGTGAATACATGAACTCCTCAAACTACGGTCATCACCGATAGTGGGCCCGGTTGTTGTCACTTCGGGGTTGTCGGATCATAACATGTAGTAGGTGACTATAACTTACAAGATCGGATCTAACACATGGATGTAATGATGAATTCATAAACGGTTCAGATCTGAAATCATGGCACCCGGGTCCAAAGTGACAAGCATTAAGCATAGCAAAGTCATAGGAACATCAACCTAAGAACATAGTGGATACTAGGGATCAAGCCCTAACAAAACTAACTCGAATACATGATGAATCTCATCCAACTCCTAACCAACCAGCGAGCCTACGAAGGAATTACTCCCGGTGGGGAGCATCATGGAATTGGCGATGGAGATGGGTTGGTGATGACGAAGAACGAAGATCCCCTCTCCGGAGCCCCAAACAGACTCCAGATCTGCCCCCCCCCCCAAGGAAGAACAAGGCTTGGCGGTGGCTCCGTCTCGTGGACCACGATAATTCTTTCTTACTGATTTTTTTCTCCGAAAATAGGATTTATAGTGTCAGGGTTGAGGTCTGTGGGGCCACCAGGTGGGTACAACGCGCCCTGGTGGGTTGTGCCCACCCAGGGCCCCTCTCTGGTGGGTCTTGACTCCAAAAATCCCCTTTTATTCCATAAAAATTCCTCGCAAAGTTTCGTTCCATTCGAGAACTTTTATTTCTGCACAAAAACAACACCATGGTAGTTCTGCTGAAAACAGCGTCAGTCCGGGGTTAGTTTCATCCAAATCATGCAAATTAGAGTCCAAAACAAGAGGAAAAGCGTGATAAAAATTCGATACGTTGGAGACGTATCAAACATGTATAAGTCATGAAGAAAGCAGTAGCAATGAAACTATAACGATCATAATGCTAAGCTAACGGATGGGTCTTGTCCATCACATAATTCTCCTAATGATGTGATCCCGTTCATCAAATGACAACACATGTCTATGGTTAGGAAATATAACCATCTTTGATTAACGAGCTAGTCAAGTAGAGGCATACTAGGGACACTATGTTTTATCTATGTATTCACACATGTATTAAGTTTCCGGTTAATACAATTCTAGCATGAATAATAAACATTTATCATGAAATAAGGAAATAAATAATAACTTTATTATTGCCTCTTGGGCATATTTCCTTCACTTAGCTGCCGAGGAGTTATCTAAGCTATGAGCAACCATTGACAAGGAGGATGTTGTCCTCGCCAAACGATCAAAATCAACGTCATTTAAACCAACTGATGAAATGGTAAAATTTTAGTTTCACTCTGAGAATATGTCTAAAACGACCTCTATTGTAACTTGTCTTGATGCTCCACTGGATGAAGCACTACATGACTTTCTTCGCGAGAATTGGGACATCTTTGTCGGGCACCCTTTTGATGTGCTAGGTATCCCAAGAAACCTCGCGGAGCACAGTCTAAATATTATTGAGGGTTTCAAACCAGTTAAGCAAGCACTTCCTCGCTATGTCAAAGACCAACACATTCATGTATTGAGACTCACAAACCTTAACACCGATATTTATACTGAACCACAGTCATTCACTAATACACTCGTATATCATCATCTCATTATCACGAAAATATTGCAAGAAATCAAACATATCATACTCAATGATCTACACGTTAATGCAAGTTTTTAGGTATACCACCTTTGTATACCTATAATTTTTGGACTAATCATATAACTTGTGTGAATAGGACATCCCGCTGGGGAACACGAGTGAAAAATGCTAAAATAAAGTATGCGAGTGGTACAAGCAGTGAAAATTGCTAAAAAAAGTAAGCACGTGTGAGGGACCAAACATAGGACCTCCCGCCGATGAACGCGAGTGACTAGCCACTCGAGTTGATGAGCTTTAGTGTCTGATAGGCAGCGCAGACACATCAGAACTATGAGCAGCGATAGATGTAAACATTTTTGAATATTCAAAGGCATTTGTTTTTGGATTTTTTTTTAAACATGAATATTTTTAAAATTGTGACAATTTTTAAAAACCCAGACATTTTTAGATACCACGAATAATTTTTTGGAAATCTCAAAACCTTTTTGAATTTGTGAACATCTTCGAAATACTAGAACGTTTTTGGTAATTTCAAACAAATTTGGAAACACAAGCATTTTTTGAAACTCCATTTTTTTTCTAAAAGTGAATTTTTGGACCTGTGATTTGTTTCTAAAGATGAGAGCTTTTTGTGAACATTCAAACAAAATATGGAAACATGAATTATTCTTGAAAGAGTGAACTTTTTCTAAAGCAAGAACATAATTTCAAATTTTCGAACATTATTTGTAAACATGAGATTTTTGGAATAGCAAATAGTTTTCCAAATTCTGATCATTTTTAAGAAACTGTGAAAATAGAAACAAAAGTTGAAAAGAAGAAATAGAGAAAGGAATTTGATTTTTTGAAAACAAATAAAAGTAAAATAAAAAACAAAAAGGAAGAGGCTAGGAAAACTAGTCAAGGAGGATTAACAAAAAAGGAAAAAAAACCCAGAAAGAACCGTGAAGAAAAAAGAAATACGTTTCCTAGCTACTTGGGCTGGCCCATATGTGGTTTGCTCGCTGCAATGCAATGGGCCCCGGTCTCCGGTTCGGCTAGGAGGAAAACCCTATTTGCCGCTCGAGCAGAGCAAGGGATTTGGTCTACAGCTCGGAACAGCAAAGGGGTTTGGCTTTTAGATCCAAGCACGCCGCCGGCTTCAAAGACGTGGGGAGAGCTGTTTGGCGGCGGCGACTCGGGGAGTACGTGATCGACGGCGGCTGAGCATCTTCGGGTTCGGGAGTTGGAGAGGATTAGGGGGAGGCCGCGGCGGCGGCGGCGGCGCGGCGGGGCGCCGGGGGTCTCGGCATCCGACCTCAGGTCCAAGCTGCCGACGGAGGCTGGTTCGCCGCGAGCACGTTGAGAGCCTGAGGCGCCTGGACGACGGCTACCACAGCGATGGACGAGGAGGCGAGCCCGAGGCGGTGGGCGGCGGCGGATCCAGTCATGCTCCTTCTCGAATTCCCCGCCGTCGTGCTACCGAGGGCGTCTTCGCCCACATCTCCTCACGCCGGTGCGCATGGCGCCTCCTGCCGCTAGTTCCGCCTGCCGGTCGCGACGTGGAAAAAGAACAGAGCATGTGCTCGCGGCGGAGGATGCTCCCTCGCTGCCGCGGAACGCTCGCCTCGCCTGCCACCACGGACAAGGTAGACACCCTCCTACAGCATGATGTTGTTGCTTCCCAGCTGTTTGCCGTGTGATGCTCCTGCTTCCCACTGTTTGCCGCGTGCTGCTCTGCTGCTGCTACTGCTGCTAATTTGCCCCTCTGGAACTCACAAGGAAGATATAAAATTTGTGACTAAAGCATATTTGATCAGCTGTCCTGTTACAAAACATAGTTTTTTTTCTAGCATCAGGCAAAGAATCATAATGTGCACTCAGTTCACACAGCACACACTCTTTTTCTTTAGGTAAACATATACGGAAATTGTGATTTGAAAGGACTATCAATCTACATAAACCATGGCAAAGTTTCCTACATTTTTCGCTGCGGGTTCATTGAGGAGATTCAAGATACAATCTGCTGCTGCTAATTTGCTGTTAGTGCTGTTTTAAAGATGATGATGACAGATTACCACCATCAAGCATTTGCTAATGATGAGGTAGAAATTTTCTATAGTTGCTAGCCAATGGAAAAAGCAAATCAGCAAGAGTTCTACTTCTCATTAGATGAATGCCAGAAATGGATTATTTCTTTAGATTATCAACTTAGCACGTTGTGAAATACAACAATGTGTAGAATGTGAAGTTCAAAGAATGGCTGATCATTATGGACAGGCTCAGCTTGCACCATGTCACTTGATTCGTCTATTTAGGTGGTGATGTCAGAAGAAGGTAAATTGTTAGGTTTTCAAGTAGATTCTCATACGGTGTCTACCTGGGTATAGTTGGTGACATGTGTTATCAGTAGGTTCTCGTACGGTGGCCAGCTATCTGTTCCTGAACGGTTTGTGGCAAGATAGTGGGAAAACACATCAGTTGTTCCAGCACTTATGATGAATGTTGCCCTCCTGAGAAGTTGATCAGCTCTTCTTGGTCTGACTAATCTTTGGAGGTTTCTTCTGTTACGCCATAGGGCCTCGACTTGATTGGAAAATGATAGTGTATTCTATCATGGAGAAAAAAAACAAAAACACAGCTAGGTAATTAGTACCTAAAATACTGGCTCTGAATAGTCCGAATAGTTGATTTATTAACTAGCTATCCACTCTTTTGTGATCTTGCAACTAGTTGAATTTGGTGAATGTTATTTCTGTATGTAATTGGCATGTGCTAGTAGAATGTTACTCCCTCAGTTCACATATATAAGATGTTCTACCTTTTTCTCTGATTCAGATGTATATAGATGCATTTTAGTGTGCTTGTTCACTCATTTCAGTCCGTATGTTGTCCATATTGAAATATCCAAAACATCTTATATTTGTGAACAGAGGGAGTATTTCTTTATGTAATTGGCAAGCGCTGTTAGAAAGTGACAACAGAAATTTTCTTGCTATTGCGGCAGGCAACAAAATGGAGCTATCCTTTCCATTAGCATATTCCAGAAGGATCTATTTTGCACATAAAAGTGATGGCTTGGGCCTTCGGCACCATGGCGGCATCAGTTTGCACGTTGTCGCTCCACTTGTATTGCTGGTTGCAAAGTAAGGTGCGAACAGTCCATCGCCGTATGTTAGGTGGTGAAACTTAAGCACTATGTAAGCTCAACAACTTGCTTCCAGTACAAAGCACAAATTTGGCTGAGGTTTGTTCAGTGCAACCTGCTTCTCATTCCTAAGCATTAATGCTTCTAATGATATTGCAGATAATGAAAATTTCTCTAGCGTTGTGGGAGCTGCTGCTGTTGCATTTAAATCGGTTTGTCCAAACGATAGTCCGAGGCTCCAGCGGATGCAGTCGCAACCCCACCTCTAAGATCAGCTCACCACCCAACCAGTTACACTCAGTTATGTGACAGTTTTGATTCATTCTACAGAATTGTTGGAACTCTGGAATGACCAAATCTCAATTCTGCTTCAAAGGTAATGATTCTGTTTTATCAACCACCCTAAATTTGTCCACAACTGATGTTTACGACATGGTTATCTATTTCACACATTCTTATTCTATGTATATTGTGATTATATTTTCATTTCCTTAGTTGTGTTGCTGTTCACTTGACTGTTAAGTTTACGGTTATTTCCCCCGCAAAAAAAAAGGTATGGTCTTTTATTCCAAAAGAGAAAAGCATGTTTCTTTGTAGGAGACTAGCTGCTATATAGACTTGCATATTTTGTAATGTTCCTTTTACAAACATACGATGTTATAGAGTGTAGACTCGGGCCTAGACATCTAGCCAAACCTACCTATAGCATTTCTAAAACGATATAATTATAACGGTTACATGTAAATTACGTGTGTAGATTTATCCCTTTTTTTCATATGCCTTAGTAGATTCTAAACATATGGTGTGATGTATAAAAGTTTATGGTCAACGCTAGTTTAGTGTTTGGGTCAGATTATAATTTGAAAGTAGGGGTTAAAGTTTACAAGAAAAAAGCAGATTATTATTTGAGATTGATAAAGTACGACTATATCCCACCCGGTCTTGTTTCCATCAAAAGTGTGTCCCCACTTTGTTGAAGAATACACCTACCATTTTGGTAGTGGGCCTAACTCATCTCAGCGGTTTTGTTTGGGCCTCATTGCCCTAATACGCTAGTAATCGCCTCATTTCCCATATTTCCCTTAGTCTCTCTCCCAATCACTTCACTATCCAAGGAAGGGAATGCCAGCAGCCATGGCGACAATGTCCCCTTCGGCCATTCATGCCACTTGAGAGGATGAAGGCTCTGGTGATGTCACGCGAGAGACATCGGCGCAAGCGAGGTTGCCACCATCCTTGTTGCGATGACAATGCCACAACTGAGGGTAGAATGGGATGGTGGGTGACGGCATTGCGGAAGGAGGTGCCGACCACTCATTTGACCCAGGGAAGCAAAAATAATGTGCAATGTTTTAGTCCCGTACTGCTAATAAATAAGGATCTGGGTGAGAGAATCTAGAGTGGTGTGTGGTCTAGAAAAGGAGCAAGAGTGCACTCGAGCATGTTTAGGGGGAGGTATGTTCGGGGTGGAGGCCATAGGGGGGAGCTATGCCCCGCTGGATGACCATAAAGGGCGAGGGAGAATTCCTTCTTTTAAGTACAAAAGTATACTCCCTTTGTTCACTATTATGAGATGTTTTGGATATTTTAATATGAACTACGTACAGAAATGAGTGAACAAAACACACTAAAATGTGTCTATGTACACTTGATTCAGAAAAGTTAGAACATCTTGTAATCGTTAATGGAGGGAGTACTAGAGAATAAAATCCTTCCCTAGCTAATGGTGGATCAACAACACTGAGTCTGAAGAGATAGAGGAATTATTTAATCCTGCACACTGGAGCATATGAAGGAAGCATCGACACCAATATGCATGGTGAGCTATGTTGCACAGGGTCGTGCACAATACTAATAGCACCTGTACTCTTTGACAACAGAGGAGTAAGTGAGTGACAACACCTGTACTCTACATACTCTACAACAGAGGAGTAGGTGTAGTGATAGAAACAAAAAAAATCCTTAAGCTACCATCATATGCCTTTGTTGTCAAAAGAGCCATAGTTTGCAACTCAGCTTTGCACTAGAAGGGAAAAGCGCAATCGGTTTCTTTGTCTTCTAGGCAATGAGAAAACCATCAAGAAACACAGTAAGTAGAAAGGGACGTGCGAACTTGAGCATAGGAAGAAGAGAGACGGTGAGAGATATTTCCATAAAGATATTGTAGAACGGGGGGGGGGGATATGAAATGTCTGGACGAGTGACATCTAAATAGACAAGACTCCCAACAAGATGATGATAGCGTGTCAGATCAAACAAAGGTGGATGTTGAACCCCATGGGAGTGTCATGCCACTTGAGAGGATGAAGGCTCTAGCAACATCGTGCGAGAGGCATCGCTGCAAGCGAGTTTGCCACCATCCTAGCCACGACGAGAATGCCGTAGAGCATATAATGGAGGGTAGAGTAGGAAAGTGGAGCGAAGGTGCCGCAGGAGGAGGTGCACTCGAACGAGGGGCACGGCATTGCAGTCTGTTTCTTCTTTCGAGCGAGTGCCAGACAAATAGGCTCACAACAGAATGTCGATAAAGCGCCAGATCAAACAGTAGGTCAACATCAGTAGCAGGGAGGTGAACATTGAGCTCCATGGGAGTCTCAACATGCGCTCATCAGTAAGAGCAATGCGAGCAAGAAGATCCTAAATTATTATTTTTTGGCATGAAGGGACCTCAATCCCAAGAAAGTAGCAGAGAGGGCTAAGATAAAACATAAGAAACTGCATACTAAGACATGCCTTAACAAAGGCAATATACTCACGGTCTGCGTCAGTGACGATCATGTCATCAACATATAGAAGAAGAGTCCTACCAAGAGCAGAAAGGAGGACAAACAATGTCGGATCATGAGCACTCGATGAAAACCAGCAGTAGCCACCATAGAGGCAAAACGCTCAAACCAGGTGTGAGGGGCTTGCTTAGAGCCATAATGAGAGTGATGAAGACGAGAAAGCATGTCGTAAGGAGCAGCTCACCATTACGAAATGCATTCTTAACATCAAGCCTAGACACAGATCAGCCAGCTCACCATTACGAAATGCATTCTTAACATCAAGCCTAGACACGGATCAACGGCGAACAGAGGCCACAATAAGAAGTGTGCGAACAGTGGTGAGCAAAAGTCTCATCGTAATCAGGACCATGCTCCTGCTGAAAGCCATTACCCGCAACACGAGCTTTGTAACGCCCAAGAGAACCATTAGAGTGAGTCCTAACCTTGTAGACCCACCAAGTGATGAAACGAACACGAGGAGGAACATATACAATATCCCACGTGCCAATGCGCTCAAGAGCAGCAGTCTCCTCTGCCATCACAAGGTGCCATTTGGTATGAACAACACCACAATAAGTTGGCTCAAGAACAGCATCGCCAACGCTTGGAAGACCTAGGCGGTCAACATGCCAAAGCGGACGAGGACGCAAGCCATAAGTAGGCTCAGACGGGGAAGATGGCACATCGGTAGACGCATCCACAACACGTAGACGTCCTGTATAGAAATTAGGAAAAGATGGAAGAATATGAGTTGGAATCATCGGGATAAACTCAGGTGATGGAGACAAGGAAGCCACCGGTGATGAAGGTGTAGAATCATGATGGCGTTGGTTCTACAATAATTAGAGAAGCAGGAGCAGTACGACGATTGGATAAGGGCTCAATAGGAGTGGTAGGAGTGTCGGGAAAATTGTGGAAAGAGATATACTCCACTTAAAAGGCCGAAGAAGACGAACTCAACAAAAGTCATATCTTGAGAAATAGGCATCCGATGACCAACATGATCCCAACAATGATATCCCTTATGCTCATCGTTGTATCCTAAGAAGACACACTCAACAGACTGACAAGTCAGTTTGGTGCGTTCACGAGGCCGAGGGGCAAGAAGGACATAGCAAACACAACCAAATAATTGAAGCACCGAATAAACGATCAAATAAACGCTCGAAAGGAGCGTCACCCTGCAGAGCAGTGGATTGCTAAAGGTTGATGAGATAGATGGAAGTGGAGACAAACTCGACCCAGAAGTGCGACGGAAGAGATGCGGTGACCATAACTGACGAGTCGTCTCAAGAAGGTGACAATGGTTGCGCTCAGCCACACCATTTTGAGCATGAGCACCAGGATAAGAGAACCAAAGTCTGCTAAAAAGGATTCAACCAGAGTCATCATAGAACACATGAATAGGTGTAGAGAACACGTGAGATGGACCCCTGAGATGAACAAGGTCGGAAGGACGACGAGACACTGTCTCGCTATGAGTACAAGGTAATTGGACCGTGGATTAGAGACATCATCGGAGACGGATCGAAGAAGACCACGTTGAACTAAGGATGAGAGATAACAAGTGATCCAAGGGGATGATGTCAATCCTGAAAATAACTGGTAGACAAGGCAACAGAGGCAGAGACTGGCGATGGTGGCAGCAGAGGGACGTGATCCAGCATCCCATGTGCCTATGCACTCTTCGTACCCCACCGATTCGGCTTGGCGTTCTTTTCCTGTTTGCGGGTTGTGGGTCACGCACTTGATTAAGCACCCTAGGTTCTCCTACTGCGCCCTTGGCCTCGACGTTAGGTAGCGCCTGTTCTCGACTGTCCGAGCTCCTGCTCACCATTGGTGGTGCTCGAGCGTGCGGTTACGGTGTCGCACATAAAGGGAACACGGGATGTGGGATTGAGACAGTACTCATAGCAGCCTGCAACGAGGCAAAGAGTGCCCATCCAAACTGGCGGGGAGCAAAGGTGGGCACAAAGGTGAATGTTGACTTGGAGTCTCAACAGTGCGCTCATCAGTAAGAGCAGCACGAGCAAGAAGATTTTGGATATACTTCTCTTAGGAAATAAGGAACAATCTCAAGGAAGTAGGGAAGAGGACCAAGATTCAGCAGTGACCTTATCACTAAGAGCAGCACGAGCAAGAAGATCCTAAATGTACTTCTCTTGGGAAATAAAGAAGCCATCAGAGGTAGAAGAAACCTCAGTTTCAAGTAGTGAAATGGACCAAGATCAGACATTAAATCTATTCACTAAGACGAACCTTCAAAAAGGCAATGCACTCAAAGTTGTTGGTAGTGATGATCATGTCATCGACATATAGGAGCAAAGCTTGACCACAAGCTTAAGGATGGATATAAAGTGTAGGATGATGACCATTTGGCAAAAAATAGTTGCAGTCATTGCCGAGACAGAAAACCTCAAACCGTGCACGAGGGATAAAGGCATAGAGAGAGTGACAAATACGACAGATCATGCCATCAGGGGAAAATATCTATGTGGTGGCTACATGTAGACCTTCTCATGCAACTCACCATTAAGAAAGACATTCTTGACATCAAGCTAAGAGACAGACCAGTGGCGAGCAAGAAAAGAAGAGTGGTCACGTGGGCCATTTGAGAAAATGTCTTGTCGTAGTCATAGCCATGTTCCTATCGAAAGCCACAAGTCACAAGACGAGCTTTGTAAGGCAAGGAACCATCAAAGTCTAGATCTTGTAGACCCACTTACAGTATACAAGTGATGGCTTGAGCATGAGGAGGAAGGGAAATGAGATCCCATGTGCCGGTGTGTTCAAGAGCAGCAATCTCTTCTGCCATCGCATGTTGCCGTTGTGTGAACATGGTATCACAGTAAGTTGTATTGAGAAGAGCAGCGCCAGAACACCCATAGTGATCAATAGGTGGAAGCGGGCAAGCGCAGAAGCTAGGTTGAGCTGGAGGTAGTGCGTTTCCAACAGAAGGAGACATGGAGATGGCTCATCGAAAGATGACGCATCAGAATAATCCACTTCATGCGGACGACTAGTGTAGTAAAGAAGAGGATGCGGGAGAATCACGGGGGAAGTCTTAGGGGACGAATGAGGTGGGGAAGCCGCAGGTGATGATGACGTGGGGTCTACAACAGTAGTACAGGGAGACACATTGGAATGGATGTAGGAGGGCAAAACATGAGTGATAGGTGTATCAGGAAACGTTAGGAAAGAAATATCCTCAATGGGAGAGGCTGAAGGAGAGGATGGACGTGGATAGAAAGGACGATACTCGTCAAAAGTCACACCCTGAGGAATGCGCATTCGCGGATCGATAGGATCCCAATACACGAAGCGCTCAGTAGCCATGAGAACGACCAAACAAACACTCGAGTGGAATGTCACCTTGCAGAGCAAGGAAGGCTGACTGTTGACAAGGTAGGTGGAAGTAGAAACAACCTCAACCCAAAAGTGAGGTGAAAGAGAGGTGTTGATCTTCAGTGCACAAGCCGCTTCAAGAAGTTGATGATGCTTACGATCAGCAAACCATTCTGAGCATTTGGACCACGACATGAGAACTGAGAAAGTGTGCCCTGCTCAGCAAGGAATCTGCACATCAAATGATAGATGAACTCGCAAGCAAAATCTTCATGGAAGACATAATTAGGAGCGGAAAACCCGGCATGAAGCATGGGGGCAAACATACTGATAGATAAGACCTTACTACAAGAAAAGCATACAATATATCCATGCTTGTCGAGAGAAAACATCTATAAAGATAATATAGTGGCGATGGCCTCTTTTTGAGGCAAAGGGAGCTCGACCACAAACATCAAAATGAAGATAAAAGTAATTAAACCTGTTTGCTAAGCCAAACCAGTCAAGCTCCTAGAGGACCTGGAAGTTACAACGACGATGGCCAACACTAAGTAAAGCATCCATCTGAGGATCCTAATATGAACAAGAGTTAAACTAAAGAATGACTGTACGACCAAAGTCGACAATCTGACCACCTAAAATGAGCTACATGGGCCAAGGAATATGAGCAAAAGAATAACATGAAAAGATGAAGTAGTAAGAGTGCCTCGACTGTCGACTTGGAGGGAAGTTCCGTCAGCAGTAAGCACATGAACATGAGAATCTGAAGGTCGAATAGCTGACAAACTCGAAGAGTCATAAACTATTTGAAAATACGTCCAGTACCAAGGGTCCATAGAGGTGTACTTGGTTGTGTAAAAGTGGTCACTCGGTACTAGAAAAATTAGTAGCAAAACCTATTGATGGAGAACCCAAAGAATTAGCTAGTAGACATGGAAGTCGCCTAATCTCCAGTGTAGTCATTGTCTCAACTGAAGAGGTTGCCGAAGAAGTATTGTGCGATGAAACTAGAAGTAGCAAGTAGGTGCTCTGTTAAAGATCAAACACCCAAAAGTATTTCTCGTTCTTTTTTGTTTAGTTTAATTTGGTTTTTGATTGCTTTCTTTTGTGTTCCTTTGTTTTTTTGCTTCCTATTGTTTGTTTGTTGTTTGCTTTTAAAAGAAACCCTCCTTTCGTTCTTTTGGTGTTTTGAAGTTCTTTCAGAAAACAACAGAAATATTTCTTCATTCTCTTTGCTTTTTCTTTGGAAGTTTATTTGATTGCCTCTTCGTTAAAACTTTGGAAATCTTTTATCTTTGCGTTCTTTTTCGCCTTTGAGAAAAATCAAATATTCTAAATTATTTTTGTTATGTTTCTCTGAGTTCTTTGCATTCTATGTTTCAGAAAATTCAAAAATATTTCACTTTCGTTGTTCTTTTGTTTTCTTTTGGTTGTTCTTTTTGACTTTTCATTGTTGTTTTCTTTTTGTTGTTTCTTTCGTCTTTGTGTTTAAATTGCAAAACCCAAATTTTCCAAAAAGATTTTTTGTTTGGATCTTGTTGAGTCCAAGTGTGTAGTGTTTTTTTACTTCCCATTGTTTCTTTTGTTTGTGTGTTGTTTGCTTCTGAAAGAAACCCAAAAAGATTTCTTTTTTCCTTTCGTTCTTTTGAAGTACTTTGAGAAAACAACAAAGATATTTCTTCGTTTTTTTGCTATTTCTTTGGAAGTTTATATGATTTCGTCTTTGCTGAAACTTCAGAAATCTTTCATTTGTGCTTCTTTTTGCGTTCTTGTTTGCCTTCTTTGAGAAAAGAAAAAAAATCCAAAAATATTTCTGAAATGTTTCTTTGAGATCATTTTTGCCTTTTATGTTTCAGAAAATCCAAAAATATTTCTCTTTTGTTGTTCTTCTGTTTTCCATTGTTTTCTTTTGGTTGTTCTTTTTGGCTTTTCTCTGCCGTTTTATTTTTGTCGTTTCTTTCGTCTTTGTGTTTAAGTTGCAAAACCCAAACATTCCAAATAGATTTCTCGTTTGCGTCTTATTGAGTCTTAATTGTTTTCCTTTGGTTATTCTTTTTGGCTTTTCTTTGTTGTTTTCTTTTTTTTCATTTCTTCCGTTATGTATTTAAGTTGTAAAACCCAAACATTCTAGAAAGGTTCTTGTTTGCGTTTTATTGATTCTTAGTTGTTTGAAATGTTCTTTTGCTTCCTATTTTTTCTTTTGTTTGTTTGTTGTTTGCATTTAAAAGAAACCCAAAATGATTTCTTTATCTTATTATTCTTTTGATGTTATTTGAGGAAACCACAAAATATTTTCTCATTCTTTTTGCTTTTTCTTTGGATGTTTATTTGATGGCCTCTTTGTTGAAACTTTGAAAATTCTTTATCTCTGCTTCTCTTTGCCTTCTTTGAGAAAAACCAAAAATTCCAAATCATTTCTGTGTGTTTCTCTTAGTTCTTCTTTGCCTTTTATTTTTTAGAAAATCCAAAAATCTTTCTCTTTCGTTTATCTTTTGTTTTTTCTTTGTTTTCTTTTGATTGTTCTTGGTTTTTTTGGTGTTTTCCTTTTGTTGTTGAATTCGTCTTTGTGTTTAAGTTGCAGACGTTCAAAAAGAAGTTGCAAAACCCAAAAATTCCTCAAAGATTTCTCGTTTGAGTCTTAAATGTTTGTAGTGTTTTTTTGCTTCCTATTGTTTCTTTTGTTTTTTGTTCCTTGCTTTTAAAAGACCCAAAAAGTTTTTTTTGTCCTTTTGTAGTTTTGTTCGTTTGAAGTTCTTTGGGAAAATAATAATATATTTCTTTGTTCTTTTTGCTTTTTCTTTGGATGTTTATTTGATTTCCACTTTGTTGAAACTTTGGAAATCTTTTATCTTTGCTTCTCTTTGCATTCTTGTTTGCCTTATTTGAGAAAAAACAAAATTCCAAAATTAGTTCTGTTGTGTTTCTCTGAGTTCTTTGCCTTTTATGTTTCAGAAAATCCAAAAATATTTCTCTTTGGTTGTTCTTTTGTTTTCCTTTGTTCTTTTTGGCTTTTTCTGTTGTTTCCTTTTTGCCGTTTCTTTTGTCTTTGCGTTTATTTAAGTTGTAGAAGTTAAAAATTCCAAAAATATTTCTCGTCTTAAGTGTTGAAGTGAACGAATTTCTGGTTGGCTCTTATGTACTTTATTGTTGAACTAATGAAAAGACCAAAAATATTTTCCTCGTCTTCTCTTTTGTACAAATTGTCCAGTAGTAAAATCTTCAAAACCTATCGATGGAGAACCAAAAGAAGCAGCTAGCAGACACTGAAGTCACGTAATCTCGAGTGTAGTGAGGGGCTCAACTGAAGAGGTTGACGAAGAAGCACAAGGCTATGAATAAAAACTAAAAGAAGTAGGTGTCGGAGTCGTGTAATCTCTGTTCCTCCTCGATCCGGTTTGGCGTCCTTCCCCTGATTGCAGGTTTTGTGCCACGGACTTGATGTTGCATCCCATGTTCCTTTTGGTGGCCCTTGGCCCTGGTGGTAGGTAGCGTCATGCACACATCCTGTGGGTTAGACTAATGTTGAGGAAATCGTTAACTGGTAACTGCTCGCTCAGCTTGGGAGTAGCGATTAATCATTGAATCGGTTTATTAACTGGATTAATCGGTCAACCACTGATTGGTGGAATTTTCAACTCAACGGAAGCAAATTTTGTATGGAGGGAAAATCTACATTGCAAATAGGAGGTAAATGGCACAATTTTCTTTTCTCAATAGATCACAAACATGTATACAACAACAATCATCCATGTGGGCATCAAAAGTCATCAACAAACATGTATACAACATTTTTTGCTACTTTCTGCCTGTGTCGCAACTCTGAGAGATGGTAGCCACACGATGACGACAAATAGAGGGAAGGTGACGGCCTCCGCGCTGGGCATCTGAACGGGTCGGTTGCCGGAGGTGATAGGTCATGGAGGGGAAGTAGTGGTGTGTAGAGGGAGAAGAGGAAGCGGCGACACACGGGTAGGAGGGGAAGTGGCAGCACGCCGACGAGGACCTGGTCAGTCACCATCTAGGTCGGGAGGGGATGAGAGGAGCAGGAGGGGTTCTAAACCGTACCTATTTAGGAGTGGGAGGGTTTATGGGCCAAATAATTAGGCTTTGTTTGCCCACAAGTTAACAGGCCAGCAGTGATTAATCAGCTTGACAACAGATTAGTCGGTCTAATCGACCTGGCAAGTTAACGCGATGAGTATGTGTTATTTGAGTTGGTCACCCGATGAGTAGCGATTAACTGGCCAATTAACTGATTAATCGGGTGAATTCTTGAACAACTGGTTAGACATTGCGGTGCCGACTGCCCCTGCTCTTGCTTCGCCGATAGGTGGTGCTTGAGCATTCGGCTATGGCGCCCACCAGGGGAACACAGGTTGTGGGATCGAGACAGCGACAGAGCAACCTGTAGCCAGACAAAGGATGCTCAATCGGACTGACAGGGAGCAGAGCGTGCGCTAGGGGTGTGGAGGGGTGAAAAAGCCGCCAGGAGCGGACCGCCGCCGCCATTTAGCTTTTGGACCTGGAGTTGAGCGGTGAGGGGATGGCGACAGGGGAAGCGAGGAAAGCCGAAAGGGGGCACCAAGAGGAGAAAGGCAGCGTCCACCCTACGCTTGTGCGTTAGCCGCGACGGCGGGCGATTGTGGGCAGATGTGGTGTCTGCACGTGGATCTACTACTCGGGATGACATGACATGCTTGTTGAGTGAGGTGTCACAACTATTGGGCCGTGTGGGTGGGTTTGGAGAGTGTGTGTTGTGCTCCGGTTAAGCCTTCATGAAGAAGCGGACCAAGTGTAAATCAAAAGGCACATATATTGTTAAAAAGAGAGAAAAGGATCCGAATCCGCCCCGAGGACGAGCTCAAACCTTAGGGTTTAAAAAGAAAAAGTAAAGCTCTCTTTACTTCAATCAAAAAAGGTAGGTCATAACACAGATTGAATTAGACCTTACTCAATCACTCATCGCTGGAAAAAGTAGAGCGATTTCCTTGCAAAAACACACGAGCGAGATATTCTTCCTTAACAGGGATCTCAATTGCGGGAAGAAGTACAAAGGGCAAAGGCAGAAGTGGAAGGGTGAAACTCCTCTATCGGGGAAAGACAGAGCCTCATCATTGGAAAGATTGACAACTTAACGGTCTGAAAAACTATTCAAAGAGTGACTTTTAAGCCCCACTGGTTCGCTTTATTTTCAACGGACATTTCCTCCCCCATCAGCAGCTTCATTACCTGCTAAGTATGGAAGGGTAGTAAAAAGCACTCACATGGGAGTGTCAACAGTGACCTTATCACTAAGAGCATCACAAGTAAGAAGATACTAAATGTACTTCTCTTTGGGAAATAAAGAAGCCATCAGAGGCAGAAGAAACCTCAATTCCAAGAAAGTAGTGAAGAGGACCAATATCAAACATAAAAACTATTCACTAAGACAAGCCTTCAAAAAGGCAAATGCACTTAGAGTTGTTGGCAGTGATGGTCATGTCATCGACATATAGAAGCAATGTTCGACCTTGGGATGAAAGATGGATTTACAGTGTAGATCATGAGCATTTGGCAAAAACTAGTCGCATTCATTGCTGAAACAGAACACTCAAATCGGATGATACGGGCTAAAGGCATAGAGATAGCGACGAAGACGTCAGATTGTGCCATTAGAAAAAGGATATCTAGGTGGTGGCTACATGTAGACCTTCTCATGCAACTCACGATTAAGAAAGACATTCTTGACATCAAGCTGAGAGACAGATCAATGGCGAACAAATATCACAGCGAGAAGTGTGAGGAGTGGTCATGTGGGCCATATGAGCAAATGTTTCATCTTAGTCATAGCCATGATCCTGTTGAAAGCCACGGGTCACGAGACGAGCTTTCTTACGCAAGAGAACCATCAGAGTCTAAATCTTCTAGACTCACTTACAAGATACAAGTGATGGGATGAGCATAGGGAGGAAGGGAAATGAGATCCCATGTGCCAGTGCGTTCAAGAGCAGCAATCTCCTCTGCCATCACATGTCACCATTCGGGATGAGCATGGTGTCACGGTATGTCGTATTGAGAAGAGCAGTGCTAGAATACCCATATCGATCAATATGTGGAAGCGGGCGAGTGTAGAAGCCATAAGTAGGTTGAGCTAGAGGCGGTGCATTGCCAACAGAAGGAGATATAATAGTCGAGGGAGATGGCTCATGGAAAGATGACACATTAGAAGAATCCGCAAGATGCAGACGACTAGTGTAGTAAAGAAGAGGATTGGGGGGAATCATCGGGGAAGTCTTAGGGAATGAACGAGGTGGGGAAGCCGCATGTGACGATGATGTGGGGTCTACGATAGTAGTACAAGAAGACACATTGGAATGGAAGAGGGCAATACGTGAGTGATAGGGCGCATCAACACCATTATGGTTGGTGAGTTCATGCTTTTCAAGGTCGTGCGCAATATTGATAGCATTTGTACTGTCTGACAAGGGAGGAGTAGGTCTAGTGACAAAAACATCAAAATCCTCAAGCAACCATCGTAACCAAGTCACCTCTATTGTCAACAAAGGTATAGCTTGCGACTCAGCCTTTGCACTTAAATTGAAAAACGCAGTCTGTTTCTTTGTCTTTTGGGCAATGAGAAAACCATCAAGAAAACACAGTAAGTACAAAGGGACGAGCGAACTTGTGCATAGGAATAAGAGAGACGGTGAGAGGTAGTTCTACAAAGATATTGTAGAACTTTAAATTTAGAATGAGAACGTGATATGAAATATCTGGACGAGTGACATCTAAATACAAGACTCCCAACAAGATGACGGTAGCGCGTTAGATCAACAAAGGCTCATTGTCAGAAGCACAAAGATGGACGTTGAGCTCTATGGAGTGTCAATAGTGACTATCACTAAGAGCAGCACGAGCAAGAAGATACTGAATGAATTCTCTTAGGAAATAAAGAAGCCATCAGAGGTAGAATAAACCTCAATTCCAAGGAAGTAACAAAGAGGACCAATAGTAGACATAAAAACTACTCATAGTTGTTGGCAGTGATGATCATGTCATCAACATATAGAAGCAAAGTTTGACCCTGAGAAGATGCTATAAAGTGCAGATCATAAGCATTTGGCAAAAACTAGTTGCAGTCATCGCTGAGACAAACACTCAAACTGGACACGAGAGGCTAAAGGCATAGAGAGAGCGACAAAGACGGTAGATCGTGCCATCAGAAAAAAAAATATCTAGGTGGTGGCTACATGTATACCTTCTCATGCAACTCACCATTAAGAAAGACATTCTTGACATCAAGCTGAGAGACAGACTAGTGGCGAACAAATATACAAGAGAAGTGCGCGAAGAGTGGTCATGTGAACCATATGAGCAAATGTCTCATCGTAGTCATAGCCATCTTCATGTTGAAAGCCACGGTCACAAGACGAGCTTTCTAACACAAGAGAACCATTAGAGTCTAAATCTTGTAGACCTACTTACAATATACAAGTGACGGGATGAGCATGGGAGGAAGGAAAATGAGATCCCACGTGTCGGTGTGTTCAATAGCAGCAATCTCCTTTGCCATCACATGTTGATGTTCTGGATGAACATGGCGTCACGGTAAGTCGTATTGAGAAGAGCAATGCTAGAATACCAATAGCAATCAATAAGCGGCAGCGGGCGAGCGTAGAAGCCATAAGTAGGTTGAGCTGGAGGAGGTGCGTTGTCAACAAAAGGAGACAGTAGTTGAGGGAGACAGCTCATTGCAAGATGACGCATCAGAAGAATTCACAAGATGTGGACGACTAGTTTAGTAAAGAAGAGGATGAGGATGAATCACCTGGGAAGCCTTAGGCGACGAACCAGAGTCATCATAGAACACACAAATAGGTGTAGAGAACTGAGTGTGAACCATGGCAGCAAAAGGCTTATAAGACCTCACTACAAGAAGAAATAAAGTATATCCAGGTGTGTAGAGAGAAGTTACTACCAGAGGTAAAGGGAGATGAACCCCTGAGATGAACAAGGTCGGAAGGACGAAGAGACACTGTCTCGCTATGAGTATAAGGTAATTGGACCGTGGATTAGAGACATCATCGGGACGGATCGAATAAGACCACGTCGAACTAAGGATGAGAGATAACAAGTGATCCAAGGGGATGATGCCAATCCTGAAAATAACTGGTAGACAAGGCAACAGAGGCAGAGACTGGCGATGGTGGCAGCAGAGGGACTTGATCCAGCATCCCACGTGCCTATGCACTCTTCGTACCCCATCGATCCGGCTTGGCGTTCTTTTCCTGTTTGCGGGTTGTGGGTCACGCACTTGATTAAGCACCCCAGGTTCTCCTACTGCGCCCTTGGCCTCGACTTTAGGTAGCGCCTGTCCTCGGCTCGTCCCGTGCATAAACCAGGTACGCGTCGACTGTTCGAGCTCCTGCTCACCATCGGTGGTGCTCGAGCGTGCGGTTATGGTGTCACACATAAAGGGAACACGGGATGTGGGATTGAGACAGTAGTACTCATAGCAGCCTGCAACAAGGCAAAGAATGCCCATCCAGACTGGCAGGGAGCAAAGGTGGGCACAAAGGTGAACGTTGACTCGGAGTCTCAATAGTGCGCTCATCAGTAAGAGCAGCACGAGCAAGAAGATTTTGGATATACTTCTCTTAGGAAATAAGGAACAATCTCAAGGAAGTAGCGAAGAGGACCAAGATTCAGCAGTGACCTTATCACTAAGAGCAGCACGAGCAAGAAGATCCTAAATGTACTTCTCTTGAAAAATAAAGAAGCCATCCAAGGTAGAAGAAACCTCAGTTCCAAGTAGTGAAAGGGACCAAGATCAGACATTAAATATATTCACTAAGACGAGCCTTCAAAAAGTGCGCCCTACTCAGCAAGGAATCCGCACAATAAATGATTGATAAACTCGCAAGCAAAATCTGCATGGAAGACACATATAGGAGTGGAAAATTGGGTATGAAGCATGACAACAAACTTCTTACTGATAGGTAAAACCTCACTAGAAGAAAAGCATAAAATATGTCCATGTGTGTCGAGAGAAATCATCTATAAAGATAATATAGTAGCGATGTCCTCCTTTTGAGGCAAAGGGATCTGGACCCCAAACATCAAAGTGAACAAGATCAAAAGGACGATGAGACACAATCTCGCTATGAGGATGATGTAACTTAACTTGTTTGCTAAGCCGACAAATTGACAGCCTAAAAGACACCGCCAGAGACAGATCCAAGAAGACCATGTCGAAGTAAGGATGAGAGACTAGAGCCACACAAGTGACCAAGACGATGATTCCAAAAGAGCCGGTAAACAAAGTAACCGAGGCAGAGAGACTGGCGGCGGTGGCAGCAAAGGAAAGGTTAAGCTAGATAAGCACCCAGAGGACATGGGAATTACAACGTCGAGGACCAACACCAAGTAGAGCATCCGCGTGAGGATTCTAATCAGAACATGAACATGAGAATCGGGAGGTCGAATGGCTGACAAACTGGAAGGATCGTAAGCTATATGAAAATACATCCAGTACCAAGGATCCATGGAGATGTACCTGGTTGTGTAAAAAGTGGTCACTCGGTACAAGAAAAGTTAGTAGCAAAACCTGTTGATGTTGAACCAAAAGAAGCCGCTAGTAGATACTAAAGTCACCTAACCTTCGGTGTAGTCAGGGTCTCAGCTGAAGAGGTTGACAAAGAAGTACTGGGCAACAAAGATATTTCCTTGTTCGTTTTGCTTTTTCTTTGGAAGTGTATTTTGTTGCCTCTTTGTTGAAACTTTGAAAATATTTTATCTTTGCTTGTCTTTACATTCTTGTTTGCCTTCGAGAAAAACAAAAAAAAGGGCAACCTGGTGCATGTAGCTCCCGCTTGCGCAGGGTCCAGGGAAGGGTCCGACCACTTTGGGTCTATAGTACGCAGCCTTTCCCTACATTTCTGTAAGAGGCTGTTTCCAGGACTTGAACCCATGACCTCATGGTCTCAAGGCAGCAGCTTTACCACTGCGCCAAGGCTCCTTCGAGAAAAACAAAAATTCCAAAATTATTTTTGTTGTGTTTTTTTAAGTTCTTTGCCTTTTATCTTTTCGAAAATCCAAAAACATTTCTCTTTTGTTGTTCGTTTGTTTTCCTTGTTTTCTTTTGGTTGTTCTTTTGGCTTTTCTTTGCTATTTTCTTTTCATCGTTTCTTTTGTCTTTGTGTTTAACTTGCAAAACCCAAAAATTCCAAAAAGATTTCTCTCGACGAGGTGGAGAGGTTTGGTTTCTGTTCATGGCTGCTTTGATTCGTTACGGTCAACTGTTATTTTCATTTGGTCAGATCTTCTTGAATGTGGTGTTGAACTACTCATCAACCTAGAACTTCGTGATTGTTTGGATGATATAATCCCTTCTCGATTCAGCTTCTTCATTTGCACAGTACTCCCTCTGTAAACTAATATAAGAGCATTTAGAATACTAAAGTAGTGATCTAAATGCTCTTATATTGTTTACAGAGGGGGTACAATTTAGTCCATGATTATTCTTACTTGGATTGTTGGTGGTTCTCCAGAAATTGGGATTATATTATTTGCTGCATGGCCATCATCTTTTTGGTTCAGTTTTGGTGTGGACCAGTTGGTTATTGGGTGAACAAATTTTACAAGTAAGGAGTAACATTTTTCACTCAACCTTGATATGAGAAGTGTTAGTTTCATGTTTCATACTACTGCCCTATTTGGTTGATTCAGATAGTTCAGTACCTCTACTTGGTGCAATTGGACACCAGTACCTTTTTGTGTGTGTTCAAAGCTAGTTAAAACTATGGAACTTAAATATACGAATCAGTTGATTAATCTCTTTCAAACCTTACCTGAGAAAATTGTGATTTCTGTTTGGTTTAGCCTGTGAACAAAATTCAGGTTCCTACAATTTTAAATTAATCTAGTTTCTGCATGTGAGCTGTATTGTTTTCAGGTTTTGTACATGACTTGTATTATTGGTCTTGTTATTTTTTATGTTGTAAAAGTCTGAGATTTAGATTGTTGATCTGCTTCCTACCGATCTCTTTGTCACGAAATGTATTGGTGGTGTTTAATCTGTTTTGCACAATGCACAGATGTTGGTGTCCGTAGTGCTTACTACATGAACATGATATTTGGAGTCTTACTTTAGTGGAGTGCCAATCTGATCATGCTTGGAAAAGGGATATCATTGATAGGTTTTGTTAGCCTGGGGCTTGTCTGAAACTGTTGTAGTCCTGTAAATACAAAAGTAAAAAGTGTTGAATGGGAACAGCAGTAGGTGTCATTGTCATCTGGATTTATCAGTCTGTAGTGTACACCTGGTAAAAGATGGTCTGAACTCTGAAGCTAGTAGAAACTACTGGTTCCACATTTCTTTTCTTGATTCAGATAATTCAGTTCGTTCATTTCGTAACATTTTGCCGCTAGTACAAACTACTGAACGCAGGCCATCGCTGCCACGCCCGTGCCGCCCCGCCTCTTCCGACTCTGGCGTCAGGTCGGCGGCAACCGGCGGAGGTCTGACCACGACAGTAACAACGATGGAAACTGTACAATCTCAGAATGTAAGTCCTTTCTCTCGACTCCCCTCCTGAAATTTGGCGTGTTACTTTCTTGATCATGGATTCATGGTGCTGATATCCTGATACAGAGAAGCTCAACAGCAAAAATGGTCAATGGGTAATAAGCCTTGTTTTTTGCCTTGCTGTTGGCTGCAGCAGCTCATGCGGTGAACTTATTCAGCACGTGGACTTTGAATCAATAAGGCTGATTGGATTGAAATGAATTTGAATCAGGAATAGGATATAGTGTAGGCTTAGCCTTGGACAATATATGCAGCTCGTGTATTTCTACAGGTAGTCCTAACTTTTATTAACCTGTACAGTCCTAACTCCAATATATACTTGGATTCTGTAGAGCAACGATAACTCGTCTGCCTACTAATTCTGCTCCCGTAACAACGCTTTGCTGTAATTATGCATATCAAGTGCTCCACATACATAGTATTCTGGATGGTACTATATTTCCTGGACCTTTTTCCCCGATTTATAATGATCTAAAATGGTGTGCATATTAGGTTTTAAATGGACGAAATGGAATTCTTTTTGGATGGATATAGCATGGTCTACCTGAGAAGGAAGTATTCATGTGCGACAGAAAAAGCTGCTTTTTTGTGCCTTTTGGTTTTGTGGGCTCTTTTGCAGTTGCAGGGACAGAGGCACTAAGCATCTTAGTTTAAAAATGTATCTTGTTTGTGTAGTTGCAGGGTTTCGTCCTTTGGTTTTAACTATCTGAACGCAGTGCAGATTTTAAGTAAAAATAACACCCGCATGATATAGATAATGGCTTCATTGGAAAAACATTGTAACCCTGTATATGATTTATTTTATATCCTGCATGTTCTAATATTAACAGTTTTGAGTCGGTGCAGATTAGTTCATAAGACGCAGTATGCATTAGTGTTATCTTGAAAGAATGTGAAATTGTTATGCTTTGTACTGCAGGCCCTAGTTGCTGCTCCTTGGAAAATAACCTTAATGCTCAATTGAAGTCCTTCAAGTTACTGGTTGCCAATCTGTAATGTTAAAGATAATAAATAAAAGTTGGGCATGCTATTAGAGCTTCAACCACTTGGAAAAACATCTGAAACACAGAGTCTGTCAAATAGTATAGCACCTGTTTAAGGCTAGTTGTGCGCTACTTTGGTGAGATTACATGGGTTAGAATCTGGCACATACAATTTGCCCTTCTGTTCTTGCATCAACTATCAGCTCTTGCAACACCACACATTTTGATCACTGTTTCACGTCTACTTTTACTCCTTTTAAGTTTTGAAAAAAACCATGGTTCAATTAGTTTTAGGTTAGGAATCTATGAAACACTTAGACATTAATTTAAAGGCTGATTACGGAAGGCGCTACTCTTTTAAAGACTGGGAGCCTTATGCATAGCGGAGCACTGCTAACATGTGTTTTGATGATGTTCATCACTAAACATTTGACTTTGCAGGCTTGTGGTCAGCTTCACTGGTTTCAAACAATGGCGGAACGCTTGGCTTCGATATTTGGTACAGAGAAAGATAAGGTCAACTGTCCATTTTACTTCAAGATTGGAGCTTTTCTTCATGGCGATCACTGCTCTCGCATCCATAACAGGCCAACCATGAACATGTATCAGCGCCCTGATATGATTACCCCTGGTCACACGATCCTTGGAAATTAAGCATCTCTCCCGTGGTGCAGCACCAACTCAGGACTGAGGCTTCTGATTTGGTTGGCTTACTTGCTATCTGACATGGTCACAGTCTACGCTCTTGGCCCACTTTCACTGCATAAAAGTGTCTGGAGAAATGCACAGGTTTTCGTTTATCTGGATGCCTTTCCTTCTCATTCATCTTGGTGGGCAAGATACTACCATCACTACTTTCTCCATTGAGGACAATGAGTTATGGCTGAGGCACATGCTCAATCTACTGACCTAAATTGGCTTGGCCTTGTACGTGTTTTGGAAGTTATCAGCACACAGCCAGTTTCTGATCCCAGCCATGTTTGTCTTCATGGCTGGAATCGTCAAGTATGTGGAGCGGACATAGGCTCTGAAGTGCGCAAGCCGAAATGCCCTCAGGGGTGATGATTCTACTTAATGTGAAAACAAGTCAGTTTCCAGCTGGAATTGGACTATGTGACAGTTGTGAATTATGCTTTATCTAGCGCACCAGGTGTCAGAAATCTATTTGTTGGTCGCAAGCTTGCTAAAATGGAAGGTAACATACAGAGAGCATTTTACTGCTGGTACTGTTTTTCAAATACCAGCAGACAGTGGCGGAGCCAGCCTGTTCCAGGAGCCGGGTCAAGGTCTATGGACGGTGATGTTGCCTAGCATTTGCCTCAGCAATTAGCAGTACTACCCATGGTCTTATAGTATTGTTTAATGGAGACTAGCCGGAGCAGCCCGGCAGCCGCTCCGGGTCGCCGGGAGCTAGCTCCGCCCCTGCCAGCAGATGGGCAGCATATATTCAAAATTCTGGAGATTGAGCTAGGGATGATGTATGACAATCTGTACACCAAGGCAACTAGGAAAGGGTGGTTCGAACATGGCTTAGGGCTGTACTCCAATGTCTCACTCACATTTCACTGGTAGTTGCTTTTGTGCTCTTCCTTGTGGGTGGCAAGCAAGGTTTTACAGTGGAGTTATTGTTGCAATAACCTATGCATTGTTCATCGGAGCGTTCTGCATTGAAGTTTGTGCTGACTTCTTGATGGTGATGATGTCTCCATGTACATGGGCATTCTTGGAATCCTGTAAGTGCCGGAGAGTTGCCCGTGTGGCTTGGTCTGTTTTCATGAGCCTACAGCCAGAGTCAAGGCTGTGGTCGTCAAATTCCATGGGGCAATACAGTTTTCTCAATTCCTGTTTCTCTGAGTCTATCATGGGGAAAATGATGAATCTGGTAGGAGCCAAGGAGATCTGGTGCAACTTCTGGCATACCAAGAACGTTCAGATCACGGCAGAGATCAAGAATGTCATCTTTGAAACTAAGCATCATCCTGGGTCACTTAGCGGTGGTACAAGCCCGCCTTGGTCCAGCATTGGACACAATACACAGAAACCCTTTGAGGAGGCTATCCTATTCCTACATGTCTACACAGACATATTCCTGCACCGGTACAAGAATCCCTCGGGGACTAGCCGCAACATCATGGAGAAGAAGCATCAGCTTATGGATACATGCAGGGGGAATATCTGAATACATGATTTACCATGGACATCAGCAACATAGGCGATGTACTGAAGGAAGCTTCGGAGAGCGTGGCCAACGCTAGTGCTATTGGTTGCACAAAGATAACTACCACGGTGCATTCTATCAATTTTCAAGAAGCTGTTCAGAGAAGATATATCCTTAAAGGCCCATACCAACTCTGTCACCGTTATTTTCTGGCAGGGGAAATGCCAATTGAAAAACGCTTCGTCAGCCTTAGTTGACACTGTTGGTGCAATCGGATTAAATATAGTTTTTAAAAGGATGGCACATATTTGCTTTGTCTGTTATTTGTTTAAAAAGAAGGGGAGAATTGTGAGGGCTGGAAGTTCTGCTAGAGGATGTACAAATGAAATAGATTTGACTTCTTTGAAAGTCATGTGGGCGGTATAGCAAGTTTTTATAATCGGGCTCAAGAGAAATGCAACTAGTTTGTTAAACTCAGAACATCAATCCTCAGTTTGTTTACGCGACCTAATCAGATCAAAGTCCTTGGAGTCCCACAAAGCCACAATAAGTCATAAACATACGAAGAAAAGTACTACCATGGCGGCTGAGATAAATAACAGCAGATCACTGATTCATGGAAAAGCGGCGTTCAGGCAGGGTAGTCAGCTTGGTGCGATGGGTTCAGCCACCACCCACGTTAGTTTTTTACGGTGAGAAGTGAACTCTTTAAGTTCACAAATTCCCGGCAGTAAGGTGGACATGTGAGAAAAATGGTTTGGCTTTCGTTGATTCCATTTCTATCCGTGCTTCCATTTAGGATACCTATGGCTTGGTCTGACCAATAGTACTCTTAACTTCTTATTTCTAGTCACTTCAAATTTTCTAAAGGAATTACAATGTACTTTAATCTGTTCCAGTTTTGATTTTACAGATGGAGAACTAAAAAGGGAGACTTAATTGGCCTATATAGCGTAGCATGAAAAACTCTGGTCCAATATGATCTTCCATGTTAAGCGCTAGATCAAGACATTATGAGGATAATTGAAAATACGTGCACTAGAGATAGCATTTAAGCAAACTATAATACTCCAAGAAATTGTAATCATAGAGAAACTTTCCCTTTGGGGGGATAACTTGCGAATATTTGAATTGGCAATGCCTTTGTTCTTTTGATTGCAACAGCTCCATAGACAAGTTCTACATTAACTAGGCATCTTCAATAGATAATTGTTAGATGAATGAAATTTCGACCCAGGTTGTTCAGGGCTGGCACTATCAAAGTTGTCGCCAATCTATTTCTTGTACCCTTAGTGTTTTTTATGTTAATGTGACTGTTTTACTTGTTCAACAGCTTCGCTGTTCCGCACAGACACCCCTCTTTTAATCTGGTACCACTTAAAAGTTGTAACCGCCGCAAAGACTAGTTCTACATTCATGAGGCATCTTCAATAAAGAATTGTTAGATGAAAGAAATTTCTATCCAAGTTCTTCAGGGATCAGTTTCCTGTACCATCTTAGGAGGTGTTTGGTTCGTGCTATTGTAACGGTATCTGATAACGATGGTAACAGATAACGTTAAATCTTGTTTGTTTAGATTTCTCCGTAATCTGATAACTCCGGTAACAGATTCCGCCCTATTAAAAACTGATACCCGAGAAATCGGGCGCAATCAGAAAACGATACGGCAGTCTCTCTCTCCCTCCTGTCGACCCTGTCGTCTTCTTCCCAAATAACCATGCCACGATCTCCATCTCCGCCGACCACTCCCCATGGCCTGAGCAGTGTAATCCCGTAGCCGAGGACGGCGCCAACCAGAAGCGGGCCATTGTCGACTCCCTCGCCGGAAGTTATTTCTGCCCGACGAACGGGAAGAGATCGCTGCAGAGCAATGGCTTCCACGAGCAGCTCCCATGGGGTCGTGCGAGGATGGCACAGGGACCCGCAATGTACCGGTCTGGATGTTGCACATGCAAAGGGTGGCTTGCAGCCAGTGACGGTGGACGCGGCCCCCGGAGTAAGCCTCCGGCTCGTCAAAGTACTGCGCCTATCTCCTCCTCGCGCCGAGCCTCCTCTCGGCTAGACCATCGGCGAGGCGCGCAGGTCCTTCAAGGCGCCAGGATGATTGAGAGGAAGCGCGGAAAGGTCATGAGGATGGTACGTCAATGGCCAGGCTGGGCGCTCCGCTCGGGAAGCAGCTGACCGGGGAAATGCAGGACCAGGCGCTGCTGTATTGATTAACGTTACAGTTACTAACCAAACAGTCTTGGTTTTTGGTCGATACCGTTTACAGTAACAGTGTCATTTGATTCCATTTACGTTTACGTTTCCATTTCTGAACCAAACACCTCCTTAGTGTTTTTCTTATGTTAATGTCACTATTCTACTTGTTCAACAGCTTCGTTGTTCCTCCCAGACACCCCTCTTTTAATCCGTCTCGAGAGAAGAAAAGGGGATGATCACGTAGTCAAATATATTACTGGTGAGTAGCATATTGCTGAACATTTTGCACAGATTATTAGTTTAACAATTGGTAACTTTTCAGCAGCTGCAGAAATAGTATTGGCCGCTGTACCTGGCAAGTCCCATTGACCATGTCTCTTCCAAGTAGTATTTGTCAACTCCTCCCCTCGTCCGTGTTGAGAAGCGAAGTATGCGGATCATATGAACTGGTACCTTCCTCTTCCCTGAGAAGGTTGCAGGAAGAAGCAAAGTACGCGGATCATATGAATTGGTACCTTCCTCTTCCCTGAGAAGGTTGCAGGAAGCTGCAGGAACCATTTAGCTATGACAAAGTCCAATACCAGCAGCCTGTCGAACTTCTTCTGCATAGCTTGTGCAGCTGTTGTCATCCTAGGCAGAACCTGCAGTTTCTTGCACTTCACTTACTCCAACTTCAACGGAAGCAACAGGGGTGATTTCGGCTTCAGCCCTGGCTCAGCAATCTCCAACAACTCCCTGCAGATCACGCCGAACGCCGGCAACATGACCCACCGGTCGGGGAGAGTGGTGTACGCCAAGGAGACCCTCAAGTTGTGGAACAGCAAGCGCACCACGCTCGCCTCCTTCAGGACAGATTTCATGCTCAGCATCCTCCCGCAGAACGGGACTGGAGAAGGTATGGCCTTTCTGCTCACCAATAATCCGACGTTGCCCAGCAACAGCAGCGGCCAGTGGCTGGGCTCGTGCAACAACCAGACAGATGGCGCGAAGACGAACCGAGTAGTAGCCGTGGAATTCGACATGAGGAAGAGCAACGAAGATGACCTTGATGGCAACCATGTCGACATCGACATCAACAACATCAAATCTTTTCGGCAATACCCGCTTAATAATCTCACCATCTTCCTCTCAACTGGGTCAGATGTATGGGTCAGTATCAGGTATCACGGCACGTTACAGTTGCTTCAAATATTTCTGGTCCAGTATAGCATCCGTGGGCGGCATCTTTTCCAGGGAGATACGTACATTGATCTGTCACAAGTTCTGCAGGACGACGTATATCTGGGATTCGCATGTTCCATGGGCGACACCACACAACTGAACCAGATAAAGTCCTGGAACTTCACCACAGTAGACATCGATGTCAAAGTTAGAAGAGGGCATTGGAGAAAGGTGCTTTTGGCTCTCGTTACATTGCTTGTGTTTTCTATATGTTTGTTTGCTGGGCTGTTCATGTGGAGAAGGCTGACGCGGCGGAGAAGGCTCGCATACCGCAACCTGGAGAAGATGATTGACGCTAAGGATGAAAATGTAGTGGAAACTTTCCGTTTTTCCAGAGGAAAAATGGAAACGAAGAGGAAATATGAAAATGAAAACGGAAATTTGCAAAACGGAAATGAAAATGAATTTTTTATGCGGAAAACGAAACAAAAACGGAACGGTATTTTTCGGTGAAACATGCATGGAAACGGAACTTTCCGTTTCCGTGAATATGGAATTTCTGTTTTTACTATAGACCTATATTTTTTTTTGAAAGAAAGTTCGAGCTTTGTTCATTAGAAATAATCATTACATCGTTTATGAGGATTGATAAAATTGCATTATGTGGTTCCTCAAACCAATCAGAAATGAATGAAAATCTAGCCAACTTGGCAAGTTCATGAGCAACTTTATTTGCTTCTCTATTACAATGCTCGAATCTAGAAATAGGAAAATCGCAAGCTAAGTGAAAACAGTCATAAAAAATTGCAGCTGCTGCCCCCGATGATCGTCCTCCTTCGTTCATGGTCTCGATCACCTCCATATTATCTGAGTTAATAATTATGTGATTACAACCCGTCCTTTGCGCAAGCGATGGGCCAAATTTTAACGGTAAAGCTTCAGCCATCAACACATCTGCACACCAGTCAATCTTACCATTTCCCCCACCGATGAACCTACCTTTGTCATCTCTTAAGACAGCCTCGATCATACTCCTGAGAAGGTCGTGGTCAAAAGAAGCATCAACGTTAAGTTTAACAAATCCCGTTGGGGGGTTAGAGCATCCTCCTCTTTTCATGGAAGCCTTCGGCGAGGAGGCATTAACAAAATTTGCTTTGTAGCCCAACCACCAAAGAGAACACAATGACACAATTAGTAGAATGGATCTGAGGCCCAACTTCTACTACCACACATGTACTCAGCTTGACCTTATACGCAATTGTTTGGTACTAATACAATACTACGCTAAGTTGCTAACATAATGATATTATTTTGTAGCTATGTTAACAACTCATTCTGTTTTGTTTTTGTGTGTATTTCTCTATGATTCAAGGGGTTTCTAAGTTTCGATCAATGCCTATTTCTGTTTCCGTATCTGCTTTGTATTTGCTCCGTGTCCGTTTTTGGTAGTATCTATTTCTGTATTCATTTCCGGGGTTTCTGTATTCGTTTTCGCTTCTGCAAAAAAATGTGAAAACAAATATAATAGCACCCAGTTCCATCTGTTTCCGCTCCGCTTTCATCCCTATTTGACGCACATGGTCCGGTCAAATTTAAGCTAAGGGAGCTCAGGCGTGCGACTACCAACTTCAGTCCTACCCGCAAGCTCGGCAGAGGAGGCTTTGGCACCGTTTACCTTGGATACGTCGATGGGATGAACTCGGAGGTGGCCGTCAAGCGGGTGTCGACGGACAAGCAGGAAGACACCAACCGGGGAGAGAAGGAGTTCGTGGCGGAGGTGAACACGATCAGCAAGTTGTCGCACCGGAACCTTGTGAAGCTGATCGGCTGGTGCCACAAGAAGGGCGACCTGCTCCTCGTCTACGAGTACTTCCCCATGGGCAGCCTGGACAAGCTCCTTTACGCCAGAGAAAGGACCGCGTTGTTGTCGTCACGGATGACCACCCAAAAGCTTACCTGGGAACGGCGGTACATGATCATCTGCGGCGTAGCATCGGCGCTGGACTACCTGCACCACGGCAGCAGCAAGCGGATCCTCCACAGGGACGTCAAGGCCAACAATGTGATGCTGGATGCGGAGTACAACACGCGGCTGGGGGACTTCGGCCTCGCCCGCGTCATCCAGCATGACGACGTCACGCACCACTCCACGCAGGTCATGGCGGGGACCCGCGGCTACATGGTGTATGAGAGCTTCTTCACCGGCCATGCCAGCCTAGACACGGACGTGTATGCGTTCGGGGTCTTTGTCATGGAGGTGGTCAGCGGGAGGAGCCCCAGCAACGCCGTGCAGCACCAGCACATCCATGACAGCGAACACCGTGGTGAGAAGGATTCTTCGGGCGGCGGGGGAGCACGACACCCCTTGTCGATGCACATTGTGGACTGGATATGGTGGCTCTACGGCGAGGGGAAGGCCTTGCAAGCTGTCGACCGTTGCTCGGCGAGTTTGAGCAGGCGCAGGTGGACTGTGCGGTGAGGCTTACGTTGGCGTGCTGCCACCCGAACCCCAGGGAGAGGCGGTCCATGAGGACGTCGGTGCAGGTGTTGATCGATGGTGCCCCGCCGCCGGAGCCGCCCCGGTTAATAAACCTGCATTTGTTTGGCCTCCGGGCGGCAATCAACGGGAGATGGAGCCCGGAGTGATTTCCACGATAGACGAACCCCGAGGTGCGTTTACGTGTCGGTCATCAACACTCCCGGTTTTTGTCGATTCTGACCCGTTTCATGGACTTACTCACCGTTTTCGGGTCCCAAAGCGATTTCCATGGTTGTCGAACCCTGATGTGCTTACGTGTTGGTCGTCACAAATCGCAGTTTGGACCGATTCTCGCCCGTTTCTTGGACTATTACTCAGTTTTGTGGTCCCGAAATGGTTTGCACGATTGATGAACCCCGGGATGCGTTTACGTGTCGGTCATCAACACTCATAATTTGGGCCAATTCTGGTCCGTTTCGAGGACTATTACTCACCGTTTTGGGGTCCCAAAGCGATTTCCTCGACTCCCAAGGTACACTTACGTGCCGGTCATCAACACTCTCAGTTTTGGCCGATTCTGGCCCGTTTCATGGACTATTACTCACCGTTTTGGGGTCCCGGAGTGATTTCCGTAGTTGTTGAACCCCAAGGTGCACTTATGTGTCGGTGATCAACACTCATAGTTTTGGCCGATTCAGGCCCGTTTCGTAGACTATTACTCACT
>NC_057804.1:25132842-25133624 GCF_018294505.1 Triticum aestivum | reverse complement strand
GTCCCGGAGTGATTTCCACGATTAACAAACTCAGGGGTGCGCTTATGTGTCGGTCATCAACACTCACTGTTTTTCCGATTCTGGCCCATTTCGTGGACTATTACTCACCGTTTTTGGGTCCCGGAGTGATTTCCACGAATAACGAACCCTGCGGTGCGTTTACGTGTCGGTCATCAACACTCGCAGTTTTGGCCGATTCTGGCCCGCTTCTTGGACTATTACTCACCGTTTTGGGGCCCCGAAGCGATATCCATAGTTGTTGAACCCCAAGGTGCGCTTATGTGTCGGTCATCAACACTCACAGTTTTGGCCGATTCTGGCCCGTTTCGTGGACTATTACTCATTGTTTTGGGGCCCCGGAGTGATTTCCATAGTTGTTGAACCCCAAGGTGCGCTTATGTGTCGGTCATCAACACTCACAGTTTTGGCCGATTCTGGCCCGTTTCGTGGACTATTGCTCACTGTTTTGGGGTTCCGAAGTGATTTCCACGATTAACGAACCTTGGGGTGCATTTACGTGTCGGTCATCAACACTCGCAGTTTTGGCCGATTCTTGCCCGATTTATGGACTGTTACTCCCCGTTTTGGGGTCCCAAAGTGATTTCCACGATTAACGAACCCTGGGTGTGTTTACGTGTCGGTCATGTACACTCGCGGTGTTGGCCGATTCTGGCCCGATTCGTGGACTATTAGTCACTGTTTTGGGGTCCCTTAGTGATTTCCACGATTATCAAACCCTGGGGTGCGTTCACGTGTCGGTCATCAACACTCGCGGTTTTGGC
>NC_057804.1:25132139-25132832 GCF_018294505.1 Triticum aestivum | reverse complement strand
CGGAGTGATTTCCATAGTTGTTGAACCCCAAGGTGCGCTCATGTGTCGGTCATTAACACTCATAGTTTTGGCCGATTCTGGCCCACTTCTTGGACTATTACTCACCGTTTTGGGGCCCCGAAGCGATATCCATAGTTGTTGAACCCCAAGGTGCGCTTATGTGTCGGTCATCAACACTCACAGTTTTGGCCGATTCTGGCCCATTTCGTGGACTATTACTCATTGTTTTGGGGCCCCGGAGTGATTTCCATAGTTGTTGAACCCCAAGGTGCGCTTTTGTGTCGGTCATCAACACTCACAGTTTTGGCCGATTCTGGCCCGTTTCGTGGACTATTGCTCACTGTTTTGGGGTTCCGAAGTGATTTCCACGATTAACGAACCTTGGGGTGCATTTACGTGTCGGTTATCAACACTCGCAGTTTTGGCCGATTCTTGCCCGATTTATGGACTGTTACTCCCCGTTTTGGGGTCCCAAAGTGATTTCCACGATTAACGAACCCTGGGTGTGTTTACGTGTCGGTCATGTACACTTGCGGTGTTGGCCGATTCTGGCCCGATTCGTGGACTATTAGTCACTGTTTTGGGGTCCCTTAGTGATTTCCACGATTATCAAACCCTGGGGTGCGTTCACGTGTCGGTCATCAACACTCGCGGTTTTGGCAGATTCTGGCCCGTTTCGTGGACTATTACTCA
>NC_057804.1:25131291-25132129 GCF_018294505.1 Triticum aestivum | reverse complement strand
ATATCCATAGTTGTTGAACCCCAAGGTGCGCTTATGTGTCGGTCATCAACACTCACAGTTTTGGCCGATTCTGGCCCGTTTTGTGGACTATTACTCATTGTTTTGGGGCCCAGGAGTGATTTCCATAGTTGTTGAACCCCAAGGTGCGCTTATGTGTCGGTCATTAACACTCACAGTTTTGGCCGATTCTGGCCCGTTTCGTGGACTATTGCTCACTGTTTTGGGGTTCCGAAGTGATTTCCACGATTAATGAACCTTGGGGTGCAATTACGTGTCGGTCATCAACACTCGTAGTTTTGGCCGATTCTTGCCCGATTTAGGGACTGTAACTCCCCGTTTTGGGGTCCCGAAGTGATTTCCACGATTAACGAACCCTGGGTGCGTTTACGTGTCGGTCATGTACACTCGCGGTGTTGGCCGATTCTGGCCCGATTCGTGGACTATTAGTCACTGTTTTGGGGTCCCTTAGTGATTTCCACGATTATCAAACCCTGGGGTGCGTTCACGTGTCGGTCATTAACACTCGCGGTTTTGGCAGATTCTGGCCCATTTCGTGGACTATGACTCACTGTTTGGGAGTCCCGGAGTGATTTCCACGATTAACAAACTCAGGGGTGCGCTTATGTGTCGGTCATCAACACTCACTGTTTTTCCGATTCTGGCCCATTTCGTGGACTATTACTCACCGTTTTTGGGTCCCGGAGTGATTTCCACGAATAACGAACCCTGCGGTGCGTTTACGTGTCGGTCATCAACACTCGCAGTTTTGGCCGATTCTGGCCCGCTTCTTGGACTATTACTCACCGTTTTGGGGCCCCGAAGCGATATCCATAGTTGT
>NC_057804.1:25130524-25131281 GCF_018294505.1 Triticum aestivum | reverse complement strand
GTTGAACCCCAAGGTGCGCTTATGTGTCGGTCATTAACACTCACAGTTTTGGCCGATTTTGGCCAGTATCATAGACTATTCCTCACTGTCTTGGGGTCCCGGAGTGATTTCCGTAGGTATTGAACCCCAAGGCACGGTTATGTGTCGGTCATCAACATTCACAGTTTTGGCCGATTCTGGCCCGCTTCTTGGACTATTACTCACCGTTTTGGGGTCCCGAATCGATTTCCATACTTGTTAAACCCCAAGGTGCGCTTATGTGTCGGTCATCAACACTCACAGTTTTGGCCGATTCTGGCCCATTTCGTGGACTATTAGTCACTGTTTTGGGGACCTGGAGTGATTTCCATAGTTGTTGAACCCAAAGGTGCCCTTATGTGTCGGCCAGCAACACTCACAGTTTTGGCCGATTCTTGCCCGTTTCGTGGACTATTGCTCACTGTTTTGGTGTCCGTAGTGATTTCCACGATTAACGAACCCTGGGGTGCGTTTATGTGTCGATCATCAACACTTGCGGTTTTTGCAGATTCTGGCCCGTTCCGTGGACTATTACTCACTGTTTTGGGGAACCGGAGTGATTTCCACGATTAACGAACCTTGGGTGCGCTCATGTGTCGGTCATCAACACACACAGTTTTAGCCGATTCTGGCCAATTTCGTGGACTATTAGTCACTGTTTTGGGGTCCCGGAGTGATTTCCATGATTAACAAACCCTGGGGTGCGTTCACGTGTCGGTCATCAACACTCGCGGTTTTG
>NC_057804.1:25129984-25130514 GCF_018294505.1 Triticum aestivum | reverse complement strand
TAACGAACCTTGGGGTGCATTTACGTGTCGGTCATCAACACTCGCAGTTTTGGCCGATTCTTGCCCGATTTAGGGACTGTTACTCCCCGTTTTGGGGTCCCGAAGTGATTTCCACGATTAACGAACCCTGGGTGCATTTACGTGTCGGTCATGTACACTCGCGGTGTTGGCCGATTCTGGCCCGATTCGTGGACTATTAGTCACTGTTTTGGGGTCCCTTAGTGATTTCCACGATTATCAAACCCTGGGGTGCGTTCACGTGTCGGTCATCAACACTCGCGGTTTTGGCAGATTCTGGCCCGTTTCGTGGACTATTACTCATTGTTTGGGAGTCCCGGAGTGATTTCCACGATTAACAAACTCAGGGGTGCGCTTATGTGTCGGTCATCAACACTCACTGTTTTTCCGATTCTGGCCCATTTCGTGGACTATTACTCACCGTTTTAGGGTCCCGGAGTGATTTCCACGAATAACGAACCCTGTGGTGCGTTTACGCGTCGGTCATCAACACTCGCAGTTTTGGCCGATTC
>NC_057804.1:25129394-25129883 GCF_018294505.1 Triticum aestivum | reverse complement strand
GCTTCTTGGACTATTGCTCACTGTTTTGGGGTCCCAGAGTGATTTCCACGATTAATGAACCTTGGGATGCGTTTACGTGTCGGTCATCAACACTCGCGGTTTTGGCCGATTCTGGCCCATTTCATGGACTATTACTCACTGTTTTGGGGCCCCGGCGTGATTCCCCGTAGTTGTTGAACCCCAAGGTGCGCTTATGTGTCGGTCATTAACACTCACAGTTTTGGCCGATTCTGGCCCGTATCATAGACTATTCCTCACTGTCTTAGGGTCCCGGAGTGATTTCCGTAGGTATTGAACCCCAAGGCACGGTTATGTGTCGGTCATCAACACTCACAGTTTTGGCCGATTCTGGCCCGCTTCTTGGACTATTACTCACCGTTTTGGGGCCCCGAAGCGATTTCCATAGTTGTTGAACCCCAAGGTGCGCTTATGTGTCGGTCATCAACACTCACAGTTTTGGCCGATTCTGGCCCGTTTCGTGGACTATTA
>NC_057804.1:25128546-25129189 GCF_018294505.1 Triticum aestivum | reverse complement strand
GTGTTGAACCCCAAGGCGCGGTTATGTGTCAGTCATCAACACTCACAGTTTTGGCCGATTCTGGCCCGCTTCTTGGACTATTACTCACCGTTTTGGGGTCCCGAATCGATTTCCATACTTGTTAAACCCCAAGGTGCGCTTATGTGTCGGTCATCAACACTCACAGTTTTGGCCGATTCTGGCCCGTTTCATGGACTATTACTCACTGTTTTGGGGACCCGGAGTGATTTCCATAGTTGTTGAACCCCAAGGTGCCCTTATGTGTCGGCCAGCAACACTCACAGTTTTGGCCGATTCTTGCCCGTTTCGTGGACTATTGCTCACTGTTTTGGTGTCCGTAGTGATTTCCACGACTAACGAACCCTGGGGTGCGTTTATGTGTCGATCATCAACACTTGCGGTTTTTGCAGATTCTGGCCCGTTCCGTGGACTATTACTCACTGTTTTGGGGAACCGGAGTGATTTCCACGATTAACGAACCTTGGGTGCGCTCATGTGTCGGTCATCAACACACACAGTTTTAGCCGATTCTGGCCAATTTCGTGGACTATTAGTCACTGTTTTGGGGTCCCGGAGTGATTTCCATGATTAACAAACCCTGGGGTGCGTTCACGTGTCGGTCATCAACACTCACAGTTTTGGC
>NC_057804.1:25095349-25128536 GCF_018294505.1 Triticum aestivum | reverse complement strand
GTTTTGGCCGATTCTTGCCCGATTTATGGACTGTTACTCCCCGTTTTGGGGTCCCGAAGTGATTTCCACGATTAACGAACCCTGGGTGCGTTTACGTGTCGGTCATGTACACTCGCGGTGTTGGCCGATTCTGGCCCGATTCGTGGACTATTAGTCACTATTTTGGGGTCCCTTAGTGATTTCCACGATTATCAAACCCTAGGGTGCGTTCACGTGTCGGTCATCAACACTCGCGGTTTTGGCAGATTCTGGCCCGTTTCGTGGACTATTACTCACTGTTTGGGAGTCCCGGAGTGATTTCCACGATTAACAAACTCAGGGGTGCGCTTATGTGTCGGTCATCAACACTCACTGTTTTTCCGATTCTGGCCCATTTCGTGGACTATTACTCACCGTTTTAGGGTCCCGAAGTGATTTCCACGAATAACGAACCCTGCGGTGCGTTTACGCGTCGGTCATCAACACTCGCAGTTTTGGCCGATTCTGGCCCGTTTCGTGGACTATTACTCACTGTTTTGGGGCCCCGGCGTGATTTCCATAGTTGTTGAACCCCAAGGTGCGCTTATGTGTCGGTCATTAACACTCACAGTTTTGGCCGATTCTGGTCCGTATCGTAGACTATTACTCACTGTCTTGGGGTCCCGGAGTGATTTCCATAGGTGTTGAACCCCAAGGCGCGGTTATGTGTCGGTCATCAACACTCACAGTTTTGGCCGATTCTGGCCCGCTTCTTGGACTATTGCTCACTGTTTTGGGGTCCCGGAGTGATTTCCACGATTAACGAACCTTGGGATGCGTTTACGTGTCGGTCATCAACACTCGCGGTTTTGGCCGATTCTGGCCCATTTCGTGGACTATCACTCACTGTTTTGGGGCCCCGGCGTGATTCCCGTAGTTGTTGAACCCCAAGGTGCGCTTATGTGTCGGTCATTAACACTCACAGTTTAGAGCTCGACTAGAAGACTCGAGAGTCTGAGCTTGCCTTGGCACTTGAAAGCGCCAAATCTGCCAAGGCCGAAGCCCAAAAAGCCCTCCAGGAGATTGAGGCGATGAAAAAGATTGTGGCGGGTAAGGCATTCCTTATGCAAAGCAAGCACGCGAAAGTAAATTACCTGTTACTTACCCAAATCCGGAGCTCTCCAGGAGCATTCGCAGATCTGCCCCGCAGTGTATCTGATGCTGCCGCATTCTACCGGGCGAGGAAGGAAGCTCGACGGAGAAGGTGTGCTGGTCCCAGTATGCTGAGGCCGAATCCCCGGTGCCCTTGAGCGACCAGCTGAAGCAGCTGGTCGAGCTTCATAAGGCAGCCGAACAGGCCATGAAGGGCCTGATAGGCCGGCTGTGGCGTGGGGAGGTCATGCCTTTGAGCTACTTTGGGCTGGTGCGGCGGCTGGTGGATGCCTGTCCATGGCTTGAAGTCATCAAGCGCTCCGTGTGCATCGAGGGCGCCCTTAGGGCTTTTGCCCGTGCTAAAGTGCACTAGGGTAAGCTGGATGCTGAGAAACTAGTGAATGATGGGCCACCGGAGGGGAAGGAGCATCGCAAGCCCGAGATGTATTATGAGGGCGTCCTGAATGGTGCCCGTCTTGTAGCAAATGAATGTACCGGGGATGTAATTTTTGAGTAAACTCACTCGTGTTTATCCTGTGCGCTGAAAACTTGTTCATATGCGCTAAGCAACGCTTTTTAAATTTAAAATATTACCTTCTGTGCGGCCATTTATTAAATCTGAGAGATGCAAGTCGTCGGCTTCTACCCCCATGCCACGAGTGCTGGGGTGTTCGGGATAAACCTGAGCGCTCTTGTTCCCATTCTTGGGTCCATCTAGGGAGGCGCTCATCACAACGAACAAGGCCGTCGGACTTATAATGCTTTATCACTCTAACTTAGCCATAGAATTCTATAATTTTAAATTTCGGCGAAGCCCCTAGTATTCAGAAGACCGAGTTCGGGGCGCTATCCACGACTAGGCCGGATAAATCCAACTCCTCGCTCTAAGCGGCATAAGTCTTTAGGGACTCGAAAAACCTCTCGAATAGCGACCGGTCTCTCGCCCTATCATGACAGTCAGTTTTAGCTTTCTCTACTGAGGTGTTAACCCAGCTCAACTGGGGCACAATCGTAGTAGTTCTCCCAGCGCTACCTTAGCCGACATTGCGGAACGTAAGGTACCAAAACATGGGAGCCGGGCAAACCCAACTATTGACCCAAGACATGATTCGTAGCCGATGCATATAGTGCTATAAGTTCAGGGTGCCGCACTCATGAGAGTGTTCGGTCTTCTCACACCGTATTATGGGGTACTTAAGCCCCTGGTGTATTGGCCGTACCAAAGTGTACGGTTGCATAATGTCATGACTGGACATATTTGTATAAAAATAAATGAATACAATAACAGACAAGAGCTATGTATTGCTTATTAAAAAGGGCTGCTATGAAAGCAGAATGATACAAATAGTGCGATAAGCAAGAGATGGGATTATTTGACATGTCCCCCTCCAGGGGCAAGATGCGAGACTTTAAGTAAAACATGTATTTAGCTCGTTATAGAGACCACCTGGACGTTTGACGTGGCTTGTTGTCTCCCTGGCTGTTGCATCGTGTATTCGGCGAGTGTATTGCCGGACAGGCCTTCCGAATAGTTGGGTCCTGAAAGTATATATAATAAAAGAAACGGCAAAATCGGGAGCCCCTAGTGCGCTTGAGCCGCATTCTGGGCGTGCCGTGGTTGTGCCCCTCCCCTTATGCCCATGGTATTTCCAGAGCGTAGTTATGCACGCGTGGTACTGCTATTGCCATCTTGCGAGGGCTGGGGTTGGGGCCGCACTGCTATGCTTCCTCGGAACGTGCCAGCCGGTTTTGTTGTAGGTTACTTCGGGCGCGCTTGACGTTGTCCGGACGTTTAACAGCCGGATTGGAGAATTGCCTTGAGAGGCTACTTTGTACTTCCGCCGCCAGGGCCGCTGTGTGCTCCTCTGTTCGGAGAGAGCGTTCGGTGTTACCATTGACCGTAATGACTCCGCGAGGGCCTGGCATCTTGAGCTTGAGATATGCGTAGTGCAGCACCGCATTAAATTTTGCGAATGCGGTTCGTCCGAGCAGGGCGTGATAGCCACTGCGGAATTGGACTATGTCGAAGATTAACTCTCCACTTCAGAAATTATCCGGGGATCCGAAGACAACTTCGAGTGTAACTGAGCCTGTACAGCTGGCTTCTACACCTGGTATGACGCCTTTAAAGGTCGTCTTTGTGGGTTTAATCCTTGAGGGATCTATACCCATTTTTCGCACTGTATCCTGATAAAGCAGGTTCAGGCTGCTGCCGCCGTCCATGAGGACTCTGGTGAGGTGAAATCCATCAATGATTGGGTCTAGGACCAATGCGGCGAATCCACCGTGACGAATGCTAGTGGGGTGGTCCCTTCGATCCAAAATTATCGGGCAGGAGGACCATGGGTTGAACTTTGGGGCGACTGGCTCCAACGCATAGACGTCCTTGAGAGCACGCTTCCGCTCCCTTTTGGGGATATGGGTTGCGTAAATCATGTTCACCGTCCGCACTTGTGAGGGAAGCCCTTCTATCCTCTATTGTTCAGCGGCCGGGGCTCCACCTCATCATCGCTATGCAGCCCCTTGTCTCTGTTTTCGGCACTTAACTTGCCTGCCTGCTTGAACACCCAACAATCCCTGTTGGTGTGATTGGCTGGTTGTTCGGGGGTGCCGTGTATCTGGCACGAGCCATCGAGTATCCGGTCTAAACTGGATGGGCCCGGAGGATTTCTTTTGAATAGCTTCTTCCGTTGACCGGGTTTAGAGCCTCTGAATCCGGCATTAACTGCCGTATCCTCAGTATTATCGCCGTTGATGCGACGCTTGTGCTTGTTACGATGTGACCTGCCATTGTTGTCCTTGGTATCTGAGTTACCAGGGCTCTTGGTTATGTTATTGCTACTAGCTAGCCAGCTATCTTCTCCTGCGCAAAAGCGGGTCATGAGTGTCGTGAGGGCTGCCATAGATTTTGGCTTTTCCTGTCCTAGGTGCCGAGGAAGACATTCGTCTCGGATGTTGTGCCTGAAGGCTGCAAGAGCCTCTGCGTCCGGACATTCGACTATTTGATTTTTCTTGGTTAGGAACCGCGTACAGAATTGTCTGGCCGATTCTTCTGGCTGCTGGAATATGTGGCTTAGGTCATCGGCGTCTGATGGTCACACATAAGTGCCCTGGAAGTTGTCAAGGAATGCGATTCCAGGTCCTCCCATCAATTAATTGACTCTGCTGGCAGGCTGTTAAGCCAATGCCGAGCTGGTCCTTTAAGCTTGAGCGGGAGGTATTTGATGGCGTGTAGATCATCACCACGGGCCATGTGGATATGAAGGAGATAATCCTCGATCCATACCGCAGGATCTGTTGTGCCATCGTATGATTCGATGTTTACGGGTTTGAAACCCTCGGGGATTTGATGATCCATTACTTTGTCTGTGAAGCAGAGTGGGTGTGCGGCGCCCCTGTACTGGGCTATATCGCGACGTAGGTCGGATGAGCTTTGTCTGTTGTGTTCGGCCTGGCCGTATTTATCATATCCGGCATGACGGTTACCGTCATGTGATGTGGGGCGCCCACGCAATCCGTAGATTGATCTTGTTTGCCTTGCCTTATCCTCCAATATGTCTTGCAGGTCTGGTGCGTTTCCCCGTGCTCTTGTATTTTTTGAGTGGCGCCCATACGCTGGTGATGTGGGTTTATTTGCTTCCTCCTCTAGTTGGGGTAGCAGCCTGCGCTTTGGGTAGCTCTTGGAGGGGCGTTCGAGTTTATATTCTTCGGCCGCCAGGACTTCAGTCCATCTGTCGGCTAGCAAATGTTGGTCAACTCTAAGCTGCTGCTGTTTTTTCTTGAGGCTGCTTGCCGTGGCCATAAGCCTGTGTTTGAAACGCTCTCGTTCGGCGGGATCCTCTGGCACGACAGATTCGTCATCGTCGAGGCTTGCCTCGTCTTCGGAGGGAGGCATGTAATTGCCGTCTTCGACCTCCCTGTCTGCCGCTCTCTCATGAGGGCTGGCTTCTCCGTCCTCCTACGCTGAATCCTGCTAGAGGGGGTTGTCTTCGACACTGTCCGGGGTGTTGTTATCTCTAGTGCCGGACTTGCCGTTTTTGCTTTGGCAGGATTTAGAGCGGCGCCGCTGACGTCGCCGCTTAGGTTGCTTCTTGGAGGGGTCATCCTCTGTTTTTCATCGCCGTTCCCTGCTTTTGGGGTGTCCACCATGTATATGTCATATGACGAGGTGGCTTTCCAGTGCCCTATAGGTGCTGGTTCTTGTTCTTCTCCTTCACTGGTGTCCATATTGTCGATGTCTTCGGAGTCGAAGTCGAGCATGTCGGTTAAATCGTCGATAGTGGCTACGAAGTGGGTGGTGGGTGGGTTTCAAATTTCTTTGTCGTCCGCATCCCAACCTTGCTGACCATAGTCCAGCGAGGGCTCTCCTAACAAAGAGAGGGACTTCAGTGAATTCAGGATGTCGCCAAAGGGTCAGAGTGGATACCTGCGTCCAACCGTTCGTCCCCGATTGGCGCGGTCAGCTCCGAGCTAAGGGTCGGAGTGGACACCTGAGCGGCTCTCTGAGCGCTGTCCGGCGGCAGAGCTAGATCATGCCCGTCATGACGGTGCGGCGTGCTCGGCCGTGGCTCGGATCCGTCGAAGATCAAGAACCCGCGAATGTCGGTTGTGTAGTTTATGTTTCCAAATCTGACCTGATAGCCAGGGGCGTAGCTTTCGATCTGCTCCAGATGGCCAAGCGAATTGGCCCGCAGTGTGAAGGCGCCGAACACAAAGATCTGTCCGGGGAGAAAACTCTCACCCTAGACCGCGTCGTGGTCGATGATCGAAGAAGCCATCGAGCCTAAAGGCGACGACACAGAGGAACTCTCAATGAAAGCACCAATGTCGGTGTCAAAACCGGCGGATCTTAGGTAGGGGGTCCCGAACTGTGCGTCTAGGCGGATGGTAACAGGAGACAAGGGACGCGATGTTTTTACCCAGGTTCGGGCCCTCTCGATGGAGGTAAAACCCTACTCCTGCTTGATTAATATTGATGATATGGGTAGTACAAGAGTTGATCTACCATGAGATCAGAGAGGCTAAACCCTAGAAGCTAGCCTATGGTATGATTGTTGTTCGTCCTACGGACTAAAACACTCCGGTTTATATAGACATCGTAGAGTGCTAGGGTTACAAAGAGTCGGTTACAATGGGAGGAGATCTACATATCGTATCGCCAAGCTTGCCTTCTACGCCAAGGAAAGTCCTATCCGGACACGGGACGAAGTCTTCAATCTTGTATCTTCATAGTCCGGGAGTCCGGCCAAAGGTCATAGTCCGGCCATCAGGACACCCCCTAATCCAGGACCCCCTCACCAGTCGTTGGCACGGAAGGATCCGGCGTAAGAGCATGACTTGTACTATGTTGACGAGCTTGATATTCTTGCTAATCATGTCCCGGACACAGTTCTGTAGTACGGACAACTCTGCCGCAGACCCCCAGGCTAAGCCCTTCTCTTTCAAGGAGGTGAGCCGCATGGGGGCGCCGGATTGAAATTCGGGGGCCGCTGCCAGGTTGGCGTTGCGCGGCTCGGTGATGTAGAACCACCCCGCTTGCCACCCCTTTACGGTCTCCACAAAGGAGCCCTCGGGCCAAGCGACGTTGGGCATCTTGCCCACCATGGCGCCTCCGCACTCCGCTTGCTGGCCCACCACCACCTTCGGCTTCACGTTAAAGGTCTTCAGCCATAGGCCGAAGTGGGGTGGGATACGGAGGAAGTCCTCACACACAACGATAAACGCCGAGATGTTCAGGATGAAGTTGGGGGCCAGATCATGAAAATCAAGCCCGCAGTAAAACATAATCCCGTGGATGAATGGGTGGAGGGGAAATCCTAGTCCGCGGACGGAATGAGAGAGGAACACTGCTCTTTCCCGAGGTTTCAGAGTGGGGATGAGCTGCCCCTCGGCCGGAAGCCTGTGCGTGATGTTTGCGGCCAGGTATCCGGCCTCTTGTAGCTTCGTTATGTCCTCCTCCGTGACGGAGGAGGCCATCCACTTTCCTGCTGCTCCGGACATGCTTGAATGGATTTGCGGAGAAAGTGAGGGCTTGGGCGCTAGAACTCGAGCGTGCGAGAATGGATGAGCAGCGGGAGAAGAAGGTGTGTGTGAAAGAGAGGAATCCTTATCTCTTTATAAAGGCGGTAGAAACTGTGTGCCTCCCCACTTGCCGAATAAACTCAGTTATTTCCCAAGCGCCGCATCGATGGCACGGTTGGGTTATCCACACTCATATTGATGAGAATCCCGTGATAAGGGGACACGATTTCTGCTTCGACAAGACATGCCAATAAAACCGCCTCGCAATACGTGAAGTAGCAGGAGAAAACAGTTCGTTTAATGACCGGGCCGCGGCATGATGTCATGCCATGAAAAATAGTCAGGAGATTAGATTCATGAAAAATTATGCTCTCTATGGTTATATCTGGAAATTGTTTTGCAGAACTGGACACGATTCATGTGTTCAAAATCTACGTTGGAGTATTCGGAGATGGAATGCGCCTTGCAATGCCGAAGACAATCTGCATGCCGGGCTCATCGTCATTGAAAGCCTGGTTCAGGGGCTACTGCGGGAGTCCTGGTTTTGGGGGTCCTCGGACAGTCAGATTATATACTTTGTCCGGACTATTGGACTATGAAGATACAATATTGAAGACTTCGTCCCGTGTCCGGATGGGACTCTCCTTTGCATGGAAGGCAAGCTTGGCGATTCAGATGTGTAGATCTGCTTCTCTGTAACCGACTCTGTGTAACTCTAGCCCCCTCCGGTGTCTATATAAACCGGAGGGTTTAGTCCGTAGGACAACCACAATCATAATCAGAGGCTAGCTTCTAGGGTTTAGCCTCTACGATCTCGTGGTAGATCAACTCTTGTAATACTCATAGCATCAAGATCAATCAAGCAGGAAGTACGGTATTACCTCCATCGAGAGGGCCCGAACCTGGGTAAACATCATGTCCCCTGCCTCTTGTTACCATTAGCCTTAGACGCACAGTTCGGGACCCCCTATCCGAGATCCGCCGGTTTGGACACCGACAGTAGGCACGTGTCCGGGTATGCCGGGAGCCCATTTGGTGTCGCGGAACCCTGTACACATCGTTCGGGGTCGTATGTGGAAACCTCAGCCGGACTCCCTGCGTATGGAACCTGAATAAACGATAAACCTGGACTAGAGACTTGAGTGTTAGGTAGGTCGTGGTCTACACCCACGTCGGCTTTCGCTTGAAGTCTGCCGAGCACATGTTGTGTGCAGATGCTAAGTGGTGGAAACATGTATGAAGAAGTACACCCCTGCAGAGTTAACATCATCTATTCGAATAGCCGCGTCCACGGTAAAGGACCTCTGGGTTGCCTATACAGTTCATAGACAAGTGAAAGTGGATACTCTAAAATGCGCAAGATAAGTGTGAGTGCTATGGATGGCGATCTCGTAGGGAGACGGGAGGGGATCCATAGTGGTGTATTGATATGGTGAATATGTGGACTCGTGTGCGCCACCTCAAAAGAGTTACTTGCAGTCATAGTTCAGGATAGTCATCGAGTCAAAGCTGGCTTGCTGCTGTTAAACCCCACCATCCCCTTTGTTGATAATTATGCATATGTAGATAGTTCTGATATAAGTCTTGCTGGGTACATTTGTACTCACGTTTGCCTATTTTTATGTTTTGCAGAGAGACTCCAGTGTTGCTAGTAGTTTCGCGTGGACTTCGATGTTTAGCTTGTTACCTCAGCTACGATCTTGTGCCCTCGGCAGGATCTGGCAGATAGTCAGGCTTCTCAGCCTTTTTCATTTGTAGATGTCTGTACTCAGAAATGTTAAGCTTCCGCTTGTGCTTTGACTTGTATGCTCTGAATGTTGGGTCATGAGACCCATGTTTGTAATATCTCGCTCCTCAGAGCCTATTGAATAAAATACTTGGGTTGTAGAGTCATGTTGTGATGCCATGTTGTATTTACACATATCGAGCATATTGTGTGTATGTTATTGAAATGCTTGGTATGTGTGGGATCTGACTATCTAGTTGTTTATCCTTGGTAACCTCTCTTACCGGGAAATGTCTCCTAGTGCTTCCACTGAGCCCTGGTAGCTTGCTACTACTCCGGAACACATAGGCTGGCCGGCATGTGTCCTTCTTCGTTCCTGTGTCTGTCCCTTCGGGGAAATGTCACGCGGTGTCTACCGGAGTCCTGTTAGCCTGCTACAGCCCGAATTCTCTGGAGTCCTGCTAGCCCAGTGGCTATAGCCCGGATTCACTAGCTGATGACCAACACGTTCGTTGTTGGGTTATGTATGCCTGTCCCTGTAACTTAGTGACACTTTGGTTTTATGACTAGCCATGTCAGCCCGGGTTCTTTGTCATATGGATGCTAGCAACACTATCATATACGTGAGCCAAAAGGCGCAAACGGTCCCGGGCATGGTAAGGCGACACCCATGGGAATACCGTGCGTGAGGCCGCAAAGTGATATTAGGTGTTACATGCTAGATCGGTGTGGCATAGGATCGGGGCCCTGACACCACGCCTTGTCCTATCGCTGTTATGTGGGTGCAAACTTTGAGGGTGCATGGGGTGGGCCGCCTGCTAGAGGTCGGCCACTCTGGTGGCCGTCTTCTAGAAGTCGGCACACTTTGGGACCGCTCATTGAGCCTTGCCGCCTTCTTGCAGCCAGCCGCTTCGAACAGCCGGCCACGGGAAGGCGGCCCTTCGTGTCGGAGGCTTGAGTGGCGCAGTCGACCCGATGTCTTGAAAAGCCAGGGGAAGCCGATGAGGCTACCCGTGGTATTTACTCCAACAGCAGTCCCCTAAGCTGGTGGGGCTTCGCGGCTGAAAAAAGGGCGAGAGGCCCTAGCAGCTTCCTACTCGGCAGAGCCGACAGCTCGGAGTCGGCCAGGACCAGCCACAACGTCTGGAAGATTACGAAGTCCGAAGGCGGGAACCAGGTGGCACGCGTGCCGGGTGTCGGGCCGCCCGCCCGCTGTCTGGTGCCACACGGCACCAGCGGGCTGGACCAGCCTACCAGCCCACGCGTGCGACGGGGTGTCGCCGCAGGCTGGGGCCCGCCACTACCGTACCTCGGCCCACTTGCCGATCCGCTGTGGCCGAGGCGGGCGGTTGGCATTCCGAGCGCGGTAAATACATGCCTTTATGGCACGATAAACACGGGGTCGTGAGGGTGCGGGCGTAGTTAATCCCACGACCCCCACACCCCGCCTCCTCGGCTTCGCTGTCTGGGGCTATAAGTAGGGGAAGGGGGGAGTGGCAGACGCACGCTTGCCCACCTCCCCCTTCGCCATTCTCCTCTGCTACTGCTGCTGTCCATTGCTGCACCATGCCTCCGGCCACCCTGCTGCGCTGCTGCTCGCCGCCGCAGGACCGCGCACACGTCATCGCGCCACCCCTCCGTCTAGCTTCTCGCGCTCATGGCGCGCTCTGGAGCGTGGGACGGCTCCATCATCCATGAGGACCACATCAACTTCCTTCGCCCGACATGGCGGCTGCCCGTCGAGGACTACGTGAAGGTTCGCCTGGCGCCCGAAAGGGAGATCTCGGCGATGCCGGAGGAGGGCGAGCGCATTATCTTTTGGTTGTACTACTTGCGCGGGTTCATCCTGTTGGAAAGCGGCGTCCTCTGTTCCTTCCTCAACTTCTACGGCCTCCAGCTGCACCACCTCACGCCAAACATGGCGGTGCTGCTGTCCGCCGTCATCACCCTCTGCGAAGGATTCTTCGGCATCCTCCCTACCCTCGAGCTCTGGGGCGAGTTCTTCTACACGAAGCTCGACACCGTCACCAAGGGGGTAGTGGCACAGTGTGGCGCTTTCGTCGCAGTGTGGAGGCCAGCTACTGACAACCCCGTCCTGTCCATCACGCTGATACAGTCGGTCAAGATGTGGCAGCAGTCGTACTTCTACGTGAAGAGCACCCACCCGAAGGGCGACTTTGTCAACCTGCCGGCCTACGCAGCCGGCCCGCCGACTGGAACTCGTGCCAACTGGTCATACCAGCCTAAGACGCTGTCGGTCGCCGCTGCCGCCGTCGTTGCGTGGCTCAAGGTGATGGTGAAGTCAGAGCGCCTCACCGGGCCGGACTTGCTCACCGCCTTCGTGGCGTGACGGGTGCTCCCCCTCCAAGGCCGACCGCACATGATATGCCAAATGAGAGGGCACGAGACCCGAGCCGGATGTGCACCAAGGAGATGCCGCACGCGGAGGTGGCTCACTTGGTGAACTACATCTCGAACTGAAAGCTCCCGGAGGAGGAGTGGCGGTTCGGCAAAGAGCCATACTCGCGCGTGCATCCACCGCCTGCGGTAAGCCTTCACTTCTTCTTTTTTCCTTTTAGTTGCTGGGTTCTCTTTGGCTGTCTTGACCAATTGTCTACGACACAGAGCTCCCTCACCCAGCCGGTAGCCGATGCCTCGGGGCCGGGCCGTGAGTATCTCCCCGACCGGGCAGAGAGCAACATGGACGACCCCGACCTGCAGGCGGCCGCCTTGGAAGATGATGGCACAGGTAGTGGCGGCGAGGCAGGCGGCTCCGGAGCTGGAGGCGGCCTCAAGGACTAGCCTGATGATGATGACGAAGAGGCCATCCCGCGCCACCAGGCGGCATCCGACCAAGCGGGCGCGAGCTCATCAGCTGCACCGACTGCCTGAGGCAGCACGAATAAACACTAGGCCGCGCCGTCGAGGTACGGCAGCCGGTCGAAGAAGCCCAAGAGCTCGACGGCGGCGACCAAGCGGGAGGAGGGGACCACCAGGGCGAACCGCTTTCGGAAGGTCGTGAAGGAGCCCCCAACGGTTTCTGCGTAAGTACTGTCTTCTTATCGCATTTTTCTTCTTTTTCTTGTGAATGCCCTTTTGAATTTTTTTCTGCTTGCTTAAATAGGGCCCCACTCTCTCTTGAGCGGTCGAACAACGCCTCCGTTGTTGGACGGCGGGGGGCTCTGCCAATACCCACCGCGTGGACCCGCGCGCTGAGCTCCTGGCAGCGATGGAGAGGAACGCGCGGGAGGCGCGCGAGGAGCAGGAGGCAGAGCAGCAGAAGGCGGCGGCATCCAAGGCGGCGCAGGAGGAGGCGGACGAGGCCACGAAGGCACAAGCTGACGCCGTTGCAATGGCCTAGGCGGACGCCGCGGCTGAAGCGCAGGTAGGAGAGGCCACGCGCGGCCAACCCCCACAACTCGTCGCCCCCTTCGCGCCGTGCCACCAGCACTCGAAGACTCGGCAGTGCCGCCTGAAGGAGCCGGCGGCGACTAGATAGTCATGGAGAGGGAGGGGAGAGATGACATCGCCCCGGGGACGGAAGTGACTCCGATGGTGCCAAGCATGGCGGACCAAGGCGGCCAACCCAATGCACCACCAGTGCCGCCGGCTGGCGGCGGACCAGCGGTAGGAACCGACCCCGTGGTCCGACCTTCGGCACACCAGCGCGCGGGGAAGGCACCCTCGGCCCCACATCCACAGGAGGCCAGGGGCACAGGCTCATCGCCCTGGAATTGGAGGCGGCCAACGTCAGCTCGCCGGACTGGACTCCTGGGGGCGGGATGGCCGTGCTGAACGAGGCAACACAGGATGTCCAAGCCCGGCTCCAGTCTCAGGTGAACGCCCTCCACAACTACAACCAGGAGTTCCTGGCGACGCGAACGTCCATTCGGGTATGTTTCTTGCTTTTTTTGTTTCTTATGCTTGTATTATTCCGTGGAGGCACGTCAGTGCACCCACTGGGTGTAGTCCCCGAGTTTCGGGGCGGCTGTTGAGCAGGCGGCCTGGAACTTTTAAGTAGGCTCGGGTGCAGACTTGTTCTCTTTTCTCGGTTATCCTTGTTATAGGATTATCATAATCTCCATGTGGCCGCTTTCAACTCCCATGTTCGGGAGCTCACCCTGCGGACTGCCGACTTGTCCGAAAGCCGGAGTAAGTAGGTGTAGTCCCCGAGATTCGAGCCGACTGCTAAGCAGTCGGGCCGGATGTCTTCCGGTGACTTCTCGCTTTCTTTCTTGCTTACAGATTGTTTTTCTTTGCTGTCTTTGCAGAGGCCAACGCCGCTTTGCAGCAGCAGTTGGGCGAGGCCCAAACCGCGCTGCGCGCTAAGGAGGCGGAGTGCAGCACGGTAGCCCAGGAGTGTGACCGCCTGGCCAAGAAGCTGGCTGAGTAGGAGGAGCTTCACAAGGCGGCCCTCCAGGCAGTGAAGGACAGTGAGACCACCCTCCTGGCCGAGTACGAGACCCAGGCAGCGAACTGGGCCGAATCGGAGAGGGCAGTGAGCGATGGCTACGACCGAATCGAAGACATGGTCGACGGTGAGTTGCTTTCCTCCTCTTTCCTTCGTCTGCCGCTTGTTATCTGGTTCGACTTCTGACTTCGTGTTACTTCTTTGCACATAATACTTCCCTGGGTACTCCGTCGCCCCCAGCCAGGCCATTGAGGCCCACCGCGAATCACGGAGGCAGGCTGGTGTTGAGATTGTGCCGAATGCCCGTTGGACGCTTGAGGAGGAGCTCTTGGCCATCCAGGCCCATCTCTAGCCTGCTCACCGGATGCTCCGTCGGCTGCAGCGTGTCAGAGCCCAGGTGATTTCCGCCCTCTGTCCTGACACACCAGCTACGCGCACCCGCAGTCGGACTGCCGACTGGCCGGAAGTGGCAGTCGGCCGCTTCGAGGCGTGGAAGGCTTGTTCGGCCCAGGCAGGCGCCAGGCGGGCGTTTGAGTTTGTTAGGGTGTGGTACCCTGGGCTGGATCTAGCCCAGTTGGCCATGTTCCGGTAGGAGGCCAACGAGGAGTTGGTGGCGGTGAGGCCCGCTATCATTCATCGCACCGTGGCGATCGTCGACTACACCGACACCAGCATCTTCCTCCCTGAGATGAACGAGGACGGTGTTGAGGTGCCGACGGACTTATTTGGGCTGAACCCGGAGAACGGCGAGGACTCGGCGGAGGAGATCGACTCTAGCGACGAGGGTGAGGATGAGGAGGACGAGGACGGTGAAGACGTCGCGCCAGATAGTGATGCGGACGGCCAGCCTCAACCCGATTGTGCCTCCAGCAATGAGCCGCGTGCGAGCGCGCAGACTGCTGTTGGAGACGACCAAGCCGAGACTCACCAGCCAGCCACTCCACCAGCCGGCACGGCCGACTCCATCGACCTGCCGGACACGCCAGCTGTGCCCTTGGCCTAGGCGGCCAATTTATCTTTTTACTTTTTCCTGCTTAGAAGTCTTTTGAACAATACTTGTTAAATTCGCGCAGTTCCACCCACTGGGGTTGTATTCAAACTATGTTGAATTCCGGCTAGAGAGCCTTGGCTTATGTAAATATTATCTCGCATGCGCTATGCTTGTGATGCATTCCGACTTTACTTGCTTTTAATCCTTTCTGGCTTTTCCTTTGCCACCCTCCCTTGGCTGCCGCCTTGCCGGCTGAACAGCCGCTCTGCAGACTGTGCCTGAGATAGGTGCTTAGCCATTTGGGAAGGTAAGTACTTTGGCCTTTTTAGGTTATGGCAAGGTAAGTGGGAAGTCGGCCGGCCGGCTGCTTAGTAGCCGTTTGGCAAGGCGGGCTGCCGACTTATATTATGTAAGCGTGTTGGTCCTTAGCCATTTTTCGTGTGGGCACCGTTTCCTGCCTTTGACTCTTGCCAGCCGGACAGCCGCTCTGCGAACTGTGGCTTTCGGCACGAGAGGGCTTAAATGCTGGCACACTACTTGCCCGACTGCAGGTAGCACTAACATAATACAAGGTGGCAAGTCCCTGGGACGACTGGTCGAACCCAGTGTAGGACGAAAAATAAATGTAGTAACACATTCATAGGCATAATACTTATCATATAGATAAAAGAGGGTAGTCCCTGAGTGGACCTCGAGGGACCCGATGTCTTGTACTTAATACAAAAGATAGCATGGTACATACTGCATTAACTGTAAAATCTTCGAAGGAAATTTGTGTTCCATGGCCGTTCCGACTCCTTGTCGGAGTCATCCCTCTTGCATGCCTTGGGCTTCTCCACATCGAACATGTAGTAGGAGTCATTGCCCAAGGCCTTGCTGACGACGAAAGGGCCTTCCCAAGGGGCCGAGAGCTTGTGCTGGCCGGCTGTTCGCTGGATCAGCCGGAGCATGAGGTCGCCCTCTTGGAAAGATCTTGGCTTGACCTTCCGACCGTGGTAGCGATGCAGGCTCTGGTGGTAGATGGGGGACCGACTGAGTGCCAAAAGCCGACCCTCTTCCAGCAGATCGATGCCGTCTTCTCGTGCTTCCTTTGCCTATGCTTCCATGTACATGGTGACGCGAGGTGAGTCGAATTCAATGTCAGTTGGGATGACGGTGACGGAGTCCTAGATTAAGGGGTCCTCGGGCGTCCGGCCTGTTGAGATGGGCCGGACTGATGGGCTGTGAAGATACAAGACCAAAGACTCACACCTATGTCCGGATGGGACTCTCCTTGGCATGGAGGGCAAGCTGGGCGCCCAGATATGAAGATTCCATTCTCTGTAACCGGCTTTGTACAACCCTAGTCCCCTCCGATGTCTATATAAACCGGAGGGTTTAGTCCATAGATACGAACACAATCATATAGGCTAGACTTCTAGGGTTTTAGCCATTACGATCTCGAGGTAGATCAACTCTTGTAATACTCAAATTCATCAAGATCAATCAAGCAGGAAGTAGGGTATTACCTCCATAGAGAGGGCCCAAACCTGGGTAAACATCGTGTCCCCTGTCTCCTGTTAGCGTCAACCCTAGACACACAGTTCGGGACCCCCTACCCGAGATCTGACGGTTTTCACACCGACATTGGTTCTTTCATTCAGAGTTCCACTGTGGCGTCTAAGACAGGATTGATGGCTCGCATTTTTGTCAAGGACAGTATCACCTACGGAGGAGCTCTGGCCCCAGGTCAAACCCTCCGGCTGGGCGGCTTAACGATGACCGCCCATTCGCCGTCAAGCCAACGATGACTTCTTGGGTCATCGAAAATCGCCTCCGTGTTGACTCCAAACACTCCAAACGGATGGATCCGACGGAGTTGTCATCTTTAAACGAACTCCGTGATCACATCGCCGCCCTGGGGGTCACTACAGACTACGATTGGATTGGGCTTAAACCCGATCAGAGAGAAACCAAATCTCCACCAATCACCCATCATGTAGCGGTAATCAAGGAGCGAAACAACAACTCTCCCTCTATATTGAGGACGAACTATGTTGGGATTTCCAGGCTTGAAGAGCTGGATACCCGTCTACAGAACAACACGCCCTTCCCTCCGAACCTAGAATCGGACAATGGGCCTGAAAAATCAGTTGATATCCCGGAGCCCGAACTGTTAAGTTCGGAAGTTTCTCAAACTCCGGATCCAAAATTGGGTCAGGGTTCAGACTTAAATCCACCCACCCACCCAGATGTATGAGATCTTACAAACATACGGCAGCAGTCTCAAGAAACGGTCCATCACTTTTGGGCTAGATTCCTCATCAAAGACAGGATCAAAGATTGCCGTGACGAAGACACGATCTCAATAATCTGCAACAATTGCATGGACGAGGGAATCCTCAATGCCATTAAACGCTGTCGCGTATTACACTTCGTTGACTTGGCAACCATAGTACAGAAGTACTGCGAAATGGAGAGTGCCTAGAAAACTCAGGCAGCTCCCTGGGAGCCACCAGTTTCCATTCAACCCCTCGTCCGGACAAAAAGGATGCACCCTCATGGGTTGCCCGATCCAATAGTAAAGAAATCGAAGCCCATTACGGGACGTGGAACCGTTCTAGAGGGATGGCTCGATAGGCCATGCAAAATACACACAACACCGGATACCATACCAACCCACAGCCTTAGAGCATGTTGGATACTCTAGCAAGTGTCCAAGAGCAGCGAGGATCTGCTTAGCAAAAATACCGCAGAGCAACACCCCACGGAAGACGACGACCTTAGAGTATTAATGGTCTTCAAGACCTTCGCCTCAAACAATAGGTGCAAAAGGGCACTCCGCGGCCTTGCTGAAGTCTGCCAAGTCGCAGCAATAAACCCCTGGAATGACACAACTATAACTTTCAATGCCGGTGACGAACCAAAAGTTAGGAAAGTCTGGGCACCAGCCGCCTTGGTCCTCAGTCCAATCGTGGACGGCTTTTGGCTTACCAAAGTGCTCATGGACGGCGGCAGCGAACTAAACCTCATTTACGAGGAAACTCTCAACAAAATGGAAATAGACAGGAGCCGCATTGAGCAAAGTAGCACGACCTTCCAAGGAATCATTCCCAGTCGGGAGGCATGGTGCTTGGGAAAAATCACACTCGACGTGGTATTCAGCACGTCGGAGAATTATCGGTCCGAAGAGATAACCTTCCAAGTGGCTCCTTTGAATAGTGGATATCACGCCCTATTAGGGTGAGATGCATTTGCACGCTTCCAAGCTATACCTCATTACAGGTACATGAAGCTCAAGATGCCCAGGCCCAATGGTATTATCACTCTTGCCAGTGATCTAGACATAGCAGTCTGTGCCGAAAACAAAATCGTAGCCCTAGCCCTCGAGGCATTGTCTGAAGCCCTCACGGTCGAAGAGTTAACCGCACTATGCTCCATGGTGGATAGGGATGATGTGATCCTGGACAAGCGACCCAAATCCACCTCCTTTAAACCAGCAGATGAAATAGTCAAATTTCAAGTCCACCTGATGGACCCCAAGAAGATAACATCCGTCAGGGCACATCTGGACCCAACGGTTGACGCCGCGCTATGAGAGTTCCCGCGTGAGAACTGGGACATATTCGCCTGGCACTCTTCTGATATGCCGGGAATCCCATGCAGGTTGTCTGAACATAGCCTAAACATACTGAAGGGATATAAACCGGTGAAGCAAACATTGTGGCGCTTTTCCGAACCTAAATGACAGGCTATGGGGGAGGAGCTAGCCAAGTTAATCGAGGCCGGATTCATCAAAGAAATAAAACACTCGGACTGGCTGGCAAACCTGGTGATGGTGCCAAAGAAGGATAAATCCTGGAGCCTATGCATCGATTTCGAAGACCTCAACAAGGCCTACCCTAAGGATCCATTTCCCCTCCCTTGCATCGATCAGATTATTGATGCTACAGCCGGACACGACTCACTGTGTTTCCTTGAGGCATACTTTGGATACCATCAAATCAAAATGAAGGAGTCCGACCAAGCCGCAACAACATTCATTACCCCATATGGGCCGTTCTGGTTCAACACTATGCCCTTTGGACTCAAAAACAATGACGTCACCTACCAATGCATGATTCAAACATGCCTGGAGAAACAGATTGGCATGTCAGTTGAAACATATGTGGATGACGTCGTCATCAAAACTAGGCACGTCGAGTCATTAATAGACGATCCGCGTCTCACATTCGACAACCTCCGTGCATATGACATCAAGCTCAATCGGGAAAAGTGTGTTTTCGGCGTTCCCGCTGGAAAACCGCTGGGCTTCATTGTTTCCAATAGAGGAATTGAGGCAAACCCAACTAAAATCCGAGCTTTGTCACAGTTGGCTACGCCAACGGACCTTAAACAAGTCCAAAAATTAGACGTATGTGTGGCAGCTTTAAGCCGCTTTATCTCCAGACTAGGAGAAAAAGCATTGCCACTTTATCGCCTCCTCCGACACACCGATCACTTCAAGTGGACGGACGTGACAACGGCCGTACTGGAAGAAATAAAGGCTCTTTTAGCGAGCAACCTAATCTTGGCCGCACCGAACGTCGGTGAACCCATGTTATTATACATATCGGCAACACATCAGGTCATGAGTGCGGTGCTCGTCGTTGAATGAAAGGAGGACGGACACAAATTCCCGCTTCAGAAGCCGATATAATACGTATCCACTGCCCTCACACCATGCAAATCCCGGTACGCTCATTACCAAAAAATAGCATACGCGGTCTTCATGGCATCCCGGAAGCTATGACACTACTTTCAAGAGTGCTTAATCACGGTGGCCTCTGAAGTACCACTCAATGACATAATAAACAATCGCAATGCCACAGGCCGGATGACCAAGTGGGCCATTGAGCTCCTCCCATTCGACATAACATACATACCGCGCTGGTCCATTAAATCCCAAGTACTAGATAACTTTGTCGCCGAATGGACAGAGGCTGAACTTCCTATAGAGTATGGCACATATTCCAACTGGGTCATGCACTTCGATGGCTCCAAAATGCTGGCGGGCTTAGGAGCGGGCGTTTTCCTAACATCCCCCACTAGAGATATAGTTCAGTAGGTACTCCAAATATTATACACAGACTCCAACAATGCAGCCGAATACGAGGCCTTATTGCACGGCCTTTGGATGGCTCTGTCCATGGGCATACAACGCCTGGAAGTGCATGGGGATTCCAACATTGCAATATCTCAAATAAATGGAGGTTTTGATGCCAAAGATCCAAAGATGGCGGCTTACCGTACGCCGTTCTCAAAATGTCAGCTCGGTTCGAGGGGCTCGAGTTTCATCATGTGGCTCGAGAAAGTAATCAAGCGGCGGATGTCCTTGCTCGCATAGGCACCAAGCGCGACCCTGTGCCACCTAACATCTTTATGGAAAGTCTCTTAAAGCCATCCATGGTGTGGCAAGGGGAGAGCGGCAACACCAGTCCGGATCCGACTATAATCCCAGATTCCGAACACATCGATATCATCGGGGGCCCAGCCACCGAAATAACACCGTCAGCCCAACTTATCATGGCGGTCATTGCCCCATGGACCGAACCCTTCTTGGCCTACCTTAATTGGCGACAACTCCCTGAGGATCAGAATTAGGCGCGCTGCATTGTCCGGCGCTTGAAATCCTACAAGGTTCATGACAGAGAACTCTACAAGAAAAGCACTACCGGAGTACTTCAAAGATGTATCTCCGAGGAAGAGGGGCGGCAGCTCTTGGCTGATATTCATGCCGGTCTCGGTGGTCACCACACCATGGCTCAGGCTCTTGTAACCAAGGCCTTCCGTACAGGTTTCTATTGGCCGACGACCCAAGCAGATGCACATGACCTTGTCCAACATTGCGTCGGATGCCAGCTTTTCGCCATCCAAAGCCATATGCCACCCACCGCTCTACAAACAATCCCCATCACTTTGCCTTTCACGGACTGGGGGCTTGTAATGGTCGGACCCCTTAAAGGAGGAAGCCATAAGAAAAAAGTATCTGTTGGTCATGGTGGATAAATTCACTAAGTGGATAGAGACCAAACCAGTTAAAACGGCCGAAGCCGGACCAGTGATAGACTTCATATACGGTGTTGTGCACCGTTATGGTGTTCCACACAGCATCATCATCGATAATAGCTCCAATTTCACAGCCGATGAGGTGAAAACCTGGTGTGTTAATCTGGGCATTAAGCTCGATTATGCCTCCGTCTATCACCCGCAAACAAACAGTCAAGTCGAACGAGCCAATGACCTTATTATGAGCGGCATTAAGCCCAAACTAGTGCGGTCTTTGAAAGAATCAGACAAGCACTGGGTCGAGGAGCTCGACTCTGTACTCTAGGGTCTGCAGACCACACCCAATCACACTATCGGATATACACCTTTCTTCATGGTGTACGGTGCAGAGGTTGTGTTACCCTGCGACATTATTCATGACTCACCTCGATTGCGCATGTATGAAGAGAGAGAGAGGCCGAGCTTGATCGGCAGGACAACTTAGATGCCCTAGAGGAGGAGCGCGACATTGCAAAAGCCATTCCACATTTTATCAACAACAGGCCCCGCAGATATCAAAGCAGAGAAGTGCGGGCCAGGACTTATAATGTTGGCGAACTTGTTCTACGCTTGCCAGAGAAGAAAAAGGACAAACTCAAACCCAAGTGGGAGGGTCCCTTCATCATTGACGAAGTTCTCACTGGAGGAGCGTACCGCCTGCGTGATGCATCACACAATCGCCTAGAGCCAAATCCATGGAACGCGGCCAGACTCCAAAGATTCTATGCCTGGCACCGAATTCTTTGTTCGTCTCCTTCTCCCTTTTGTTTCCATTATTTTTCCTTCTCTTTTCGCTTTTTTATTTTTCGCTTAGCCTTAAAGCTTTTGTGCGGCTAAACCGTGCACTTACGACGTACACATCCTCAAATATGTACGTCCATTATACCTGGGGGCTTCTTGTATAGAAGCTTATTATTATTATTATTATTTTCCAAGCATTAAGCTCACCACATATGTGTCTCTTCCTCGTATGTACCTTTTCTTTGCCATTATATGCATCGATATGACTTAAGTTTTGGCAAAGTTGGGTTGTCTGGCTCCTGTGCTTATGCCCTACATTCCCGTTAGTTTGACTAGGGCATAAAGGGAGCACCTCTGCGATTGTTACTGCTGGGTGATCCGGATGTGTACCTCAAACTGGGTGAAGCCGAAAGCTAGCGTTCTTAAGGGAATATTCGGTCGGTGGACCAAAGATGTTTTTTCTCATTACACTACGAACCCCCAGAGGTTACGTATGCTGCGACTTTTCAATCACAGTTTGAGCATGCACATTAACGCATGCTCACCCAGGGAAAGGAACCCTTAACGGAACTATTCTCTCTGGAAGATGTTTCTTACAATCACAATGTAATATAACATAGCTAGCCGGATACAACATGTCTGTTCAAGCAACTATGATCCCTACGCCTGGTTTCCACACATACCCTGGTTTATTTTGCCGCTCAGGTATTTGGAAACACTCCGCACCTTTGGGTCCAGAGGTCGAAGCGAAAAGGTCTGCCATGACAATTAATTTACAATCTGGCTAGGGACAAATATGTCAAGGAAAGTACATAGTCACTTCGACTCAAAAATTTCCTCTTCTATGCCGTCCAACAGGTTGTCTAGCTTACAATCCTGTTGAGAATATTTCGTGGCTACTTTTACCTGGTCATATACCAAACTAACGGGAATTTATTTTCCATCTGACCCTAAAGGTCCGACCCGGGCCATATGATTCAGATCAATCTTGGTATACCGTGTTTTCACCATGGCCCAGGCCTCTCGTGCACCTTCCCGGCAGGCCGATATCTTCCATAATCGGAAACGCCGCCGCGCTCCCTTGAATAGCTATACAAGCTCCTCCATACTTCCTGGAGGGGAGGCGAATGGCGATAAGGCCTTGGCAACACTTTGCATCGCCTGCCGAGCTTGATCGTGCATTTGCGACAACTCTTGTAGCAGATCGCCCGAAGATCCACAGATCTCCTCTTCGGGACGGCCAGTCAGCATACCTACAGACATAACTCTGTCAGTTCCTTTCCTCGCCAAATTACGCGGAGGTAAGTTTGAACACACACCAAATATGCCGCCTTGCAGCCTCTTATTTTCCTTCATGGAGTCAGCCAGCTGGGCCCGCACATCTTTCAGTTCTTCGCCCAGCTGGGTGTTGGAATCCTGGAGTTTGTTTTTCTCCTCCCAGACCCGTGTCAGTGTACGTTCGCCCGCGGCCAATTGCCTTTTGGCTTCTTGTTCACCTGCTCGTGCAACTTCCGGTGCCTCTCCTAGAGGATCTAACGATCCTGCCATAAGATATGCAACTGTGTTAGCATTGCTGGTATACAATTCTTTTTTTCTCGATGGAGGGACACATTACCAGGCGATGCCTTCTTGGATTTCTCCAGTTCGGCTGTCATAGAAGCTAGCTAGGTCCGAGACTTTTCCAGCTCTTGAGACAATAGGTTGTTCTTCTCCGTAAGCACCTAGTTTTACAATGATCCTTAAATCAGCTGAATCAATTCCTTCAAGTCTCGGGGGCTACTGGTATATAATTATAAGGTTTATACAATGTGAGCTTACCCGTGTATCTTTCAAATATTGGTATGTGGCTCTGGCAAGCCCGTCTCGAGCAGCTCGGATGTATGCATCAGCCGAGCTGAAGGCATTAAATGCCTCTTTTGTAAAGCCAGGGTCGCAAAGAGCGGCCCTCCGGCGCCGATGGTTCATGAAACTCTCCACTTTCGAGTTTTTGACAGACACATCATCCAAATCCCCTGCCAAAGGACAATCCGGCGGCACTCCCGCATCAGCCCTCGTCATTGCGACATGATATGGAACCTGACTATTGGGAGTGTGACCGGCAGGACTCCCGGACATACTTCGACGAACGCTCTTCCTGATAATACACGAACGGATTATGTCATAGTTGGATGTGACTGCCAAAGGGCATATTTACAAAGCCATACCTTTTTGATGTTGGCTCCGATGTGTCTTCACTTGCTTTCCTCTTTGAAAGCTTGCCCGGTGCGACCGCCGCTCTCTTTTGAGTCGCCTCTGGTGCAGGATGGCACGCCGAGCGCCTCCCATTTGGAGCATGAGATAGTGCGGTGGGTGAGGCAAAATGAGGAAGCTCTTTCGGAGGAGATGTCTCCTGATTACTTACTTGTGATGCAGGAAGATGACCGGGATAGTCGGCGATGATGGCCACTTCCGTGCCGTCATAGCTCGCCTGGTAGAACACCCCATCCTCGATCTCCACGAATATATCTGGATCCTCTTCGAATCTGGGGTCGAGGTCCCGGTTGTGGTCCTCTAGCTGTGGAGCGGGGCAGTGGAGCCCCTTGGTGATCTTCCGCCATTCCTGTTACAAATGGACAGATTAATGTCCATGAAAAGTGACTCAAGGAGTAGATTGAGTAGACTAGTGGGATTGGAACTCACCCAGCTAGGAGGATTGTACATGGAAAATTTGTCTCAGCTCTTAATACGAATGAATTCCTCTTTCTCCCCTTTGTATAGTTCGGCCAGTATTTTGGCCAAAGCGGCGGGGGTGTCCAGACCCTTCCGACAGCAGCAGGAGGGGTCATCTTCCTCATTATAGTGCCACATGGGAAGCCTTCTGTATTCGAGTGGCTGAATCCCTCGTACTATGGATGTCGCCATTACCTCGACTATTGATAATCTGGACTGGGCGAGCGTCTTTATCTTGCTCATCAATTGACGAACTTCAGTGCTATCTTCCTCCTCGAGGCTCCGAGGGTGCCAGCTGTGGCGTTTCTTCAACGGAACCCTTGAAAATTCGGGAAGACTCATTCAGACTTAGTCGGGAAGGGCGTCGTCCTTGATATAAAACCATTCAGAAGGCCACTCTTCGGATTCCTTCTTCGGTGTTGAAGGAGTCCTGGATAAGGGGGTACTCGGACAGCCGGACTATATACTCTGGCCGGACTGTTGGACTATGAAGATACAAGATAGAATACTTCATCCCGTGTCCGGATGGGACTCTCCTTGGCATGGAAGGCAAGCTTGGCGATTCGGATGTAGATCTCCTCCTCTGTAAACCGACTATGTGTAACCCTAGCCCCCTCCGGTGTCTATATTAACTGGAGGGTTTAGTCCATAGGACACAACAACAATCATACCATAGGCTAGCTTCTAGGGTTTAGCCTCTCTGATCTGGTGGTAGATCAACTCTTGTAATACTCATATCATCAAGATCAATCAAGCAGGAAGTAGGGTATTACCTCCATCGAGAGGGCCCGAACCTAGTTAAACATCGTGTCCCCGGCCTCCTGTCACCATTAGCCTTAGATGCATAGTTCGGGACCTCCTACCCGAGATCCGCCGGTTTAGACACCGACATTCATGCTTTCATTGAGAGTTCCTCTGTGTCGTCGCTATAAGGCTCGATGGCTTCTCCAACCTTCAACAACGCCGTCCTGGGTGAGACCTTTTTCCCCGGACAGATCTTCGTGTTCGGTGGCTTCACACTGCGGGCCAACTCACTTGGCCATCTGGAGCAGATCGATAGCTACGCCCCTGGCCATCAGTTCAGGTTCGGAAACCTAAACGGCACTGCCTACATCCGTGGAGACTTGATCTTCGACGGATTCGGGACCGTGTCAGGAGCACTGAACAGTCACGACGTGCATGACCTAGATCTGCAGTCGGACAGTATTCGGAACATCGCACCTGCTATAGCTCCGGACTTGGTTCTAGAGTAGGTTGTGCCTTCCGAGGACGGGTGGATGGACCCCGCCCCGAAGGCCACACACTCATCGGCGTTGGAGCCAAACGCAGACTCCTCTCCTCAGGAAATCTATGCCTCCGGACCCCCGGACTAATCTCCGGTAGTGTGTTCCGGACCGCGCATCCATTCCCATCGAATCTAACTGGGCTCCAGTCATGAAATTCACCACCATGGATATCTTTCAGCACTCACCCTTCGGAGACGTGCTAGATTCATTAAAGTCTCTCTCTATGTCAGGAGACTCCTGGCTGAGCTATGTCCGGCTCGAGCAGGAAGCTGTCGACGAAGAAATTCGTTACCCACCCACCACCCACTTAATAGCCACGGTCGACGACTTGACCGACGTGCTTAACTTCGACTCCGAAGACATCGACGATATAGACGGCGATGCGGGGGAAGAACATGAACAACCGCCCACAGGGCGCTGGACTGCCACCTCTTCATATGATATATATATGGTGGATACTCCCAAGGAAACCAATGGCGATGAGGCAACGGGAGAGAACCCCTCGGGGAAAAAAATCAAAACATGGGCATCATCGGCGCCGCTCCAAGCCCCGCCACAACAACACCGGCACTGGAGAAGAAAAACCAAATGGTGCCGAAGAGGAATATGATCCTGATCAACCCACCTTCGAGCAAGCCGAACAGGAACACGGGCAGGCTAGCCAAGACGAACAGGCGACAGATGGATACTTGGAGGACGATAACTTTATGCCTCCCTCCAAAGACGAGGTGAGCCTCAGTGACGACAATTTCGGCATACCAGAGGATCCCATAAAGCAGAAGCGCTTCAAGCGCCGGCTTATAGCCACTGCAAGAAGCCTGAAAAAGAAACATCAACAACCTCAAGCTGACACAAATCTGCCCACAGACAGACGGACTAAGGCCCGTGCAGCCGAAGAATACAGACTCGAACGCCGAACAAAATACTACCCAAAGCGCATGGTACTACCTCAATTCGAGGAGGCGGCACTAAAAATCAAACGCAGGCCTACCACCCGCCGACAACACACTACGGCATGGGGCTGCGCACAAGACCAGCATTACATACCAAACAGCAACATAGCAAGCAACCCAGGCACTTCAGCGGACAAAAACAGAGCCTACAAACCTTGGTGCAACAAATATAGGCGTCCCAAGGGAGAAAATGGCGCCCAGGGAACGGCGATCAACACAGGAGCCTGTAATCCTCAACCCATTGAGCGGGAGAAGAGACTTCAACATCTTAATTCGGGCCCCTCCAGCTTGAACCGCATACTTGACCGCCCATGTCAAATTCATGGTACCCTAGGAGCGGCAGCCAAACATGCCAATAGAGAATTCTGGGTCTTTAAACAAATTGGCAGGCCAGCGCCAGAAGGAGCATGAAGAAGTCCCAGGGCAAGAAGCCCATATTATCAAGGCTAGGGACCGATCACCTGAGGATCAGACCCACCAAAAAACTCATTTTAGAGTGTCACAAATAGGCGTGAAGGCCACCTAGGCCCCGCCACCCCGGAGATGGTCTCCGGATAGCCAAAAATGTCATACCAACTTTCGGTCTTACACCCCTAGGCAGTAGCTATTCAGCACCTCCAGGATACACTGCGACTCAACGCATTATCACCCAAGACCCACGTGATGAAGTCACAATTGTGGTCAAGACATAGCTTCGCCTCGGCGCCGAAGAGTATTTGGCTACTTTATTCACTGAAGCAGCGAGTCACGGTTTTTTCAATCAAACTTAAATTTGATAGCCGAAGTCCCGGACACCGACAAGGGAGTCCGAACTACTTCATGATACCCCAACCTAATCATAGCTCATACAGATCCTTCAGCATAAGCCGGATGGATCACATCCAGGGCTCAGCCACTGCTCACACATGCCTATTAAGCATTATATGGAGGTTCGCCCTCACGCACAACTGGACCGGCGAGTTGGAATCAACTCGGACGCACACAGGGGGGATCTCCACACCACCTGAATACAATCCGGATATTCCTCCGGACTCGCGCACAGCCAACCACCGCCCGGCCCCAACAGGTTCTGCCGTCATGCCTCTCTTTTATAACATGCAACGTACTCATATGCATAGACGTATTACTTAAATACAACATGTAGAGTCATTTGACGCTTATCTGCTATTTCTCAACAACATTTTGTCATAACGGCATATGAAACATCGTGTTATGCCTTTGAACGTCAAGGGCTTCCTTGCACCCGTACTACGGCGACTAAAGTCCGAACACCTTCTCGGTCGTTCGGCACCCCGAACTTATAGCATTATATGCATCAGCTCCGAATCATGTCTTGGGTCATTGGTTGGGTTTGCCCGGCTCCCATGTTTTGGTACCTTACGTTCCACAATACCAGCTAAGGTAGCGCTGGGAGAACTACTGCGATTGTGTCCCAGTTCTGCCGGACGAACACCTCAGTAGAGAAAGCCGAAAACCGACTGTCATAATATGGCGAGAGCTGGTCAGCCGGTTGAGAGGTTGTAAAATCTTTAAGGATTTATTCCGCATAATGCCATAATAAAATGCAGCGTGCGAAGGATCGGTCCACCGATCAGGCGCTATTAGATCCCCCCATGCGGTCTTCCGAACACCAGGGGCTGCGCCTCCCATACTCGAATTCCTATGGCTAAGTGAGAGTAGTAAAGCCCTATAGTCCGGTTGCCTGGTTCGCTGTGCTGAACACCTCCTTCATGGACCCAAGAATGGGATAAAGAGTGTTCAGGTGTATCCCGAACACCCCCGTAGTTCCTACATGGGGGCAGAAGCTGACGACTGGCCAACTCTAAAGACTAACATATTAAACGGCTGCGCAGGAATAAAATTTACACATAATAGGCACCTACATATAAGTGACTCTGTTTTGCCTTACAAAGGATATCACAACTGCTTTCAGGGAAAAATAATGTCTTTCGTACATTCCTCGGCCACGAGGCAGGCGCCTCTCAGGACGCCATCATAATATAGTTCGGGTTTGCGGATCTCCTTCCCCTCCGGCGGCCCCACGGTCATCAGCTTCTAAGCATCAAGCTTCCCCAGTGCACTTTCACATGGGAAAATGCCATTCGTGCCCTTTTAATACAGACCGAGTTCTTAATGACGCCCAGCCGAGGGCAGACCCTCACAATCCGCTTCACGAGCCCAAAGAAACTCCTCGGTATGGGCTCGGCGGGCCACATCCAAATAACCAAATCCTTCATGGCCAGTTTGGCCGCCTGATGCAGTTCGATCAGCTGTTCGAGCTGGTCGACAAATGGCACCAGATAATTCGGCGCCAAATACTGCGACTAGAAGAGCTTCTCCACAGTTTCCTTCTTCTCAGCTCGGCAGAATTGGGCAGCATTAGATATGCTGCACGGCAAATCTGCAAATGACCCTGAACAAATTAGGATTCAATGGGTCACCATGAATCTTCCCTGCGAAAGCGTAAGGCGCTTTGAACAAAAAAAAAACCCTTACCAGCCGCAATCTTCCGCGCCTCCTGAATATCCTTTAGCGCAGCCTGGGCTTCCTCCCGAGCCTCATTAGCGGTCCAGAGAGCTTGGGCGAGTTCAGATTCTTTCAATGATAGACTCTGCTCCAAGCTCTCGCTTCTCCCTACGGCCTCCTGAAGCTCATGTTTAGCTTCCACGACCCTCGCCTCGTGTTTCTCATGGAGAGCCTGCTCCGCGGCCGCTTTCTTTTCGGCCAAGGCAACAGCCTTCTTGAGTGCCTCAATTTCGGCATTTGCCTCTGGAGTGCGTGATATATATACTTTAAGAAAGTCACAACTACTTACTTGTGATAAAACTTACTAAAAGTTTTCAAAACACACGTTGTTTATCGTCCAACTGCTTCTTCACTCAGCTGAGTTCCTCTTCGGCCCACACTAGACTCTGCTTCAGTCCGGACACTTCCGCAGTATGAGAGGAGGCAGTCGCTGCAGACACCTGATTCACAAAAAATATATATGTCATTAGCTAAGTCTCCTGCGGACGGGAAGTTGATCACCTATCCGGTTCCTGTCCTCTCCGAACAGTGTATCAGGGGCTACTATCTATACTATGATAATCTTCTACACATACCTCCAAGCCTTTTATAAGGCTAACGCAGGATTCATTCAGTCCTCTCTCGGCGCCCTGAATCTTTTCTATCACCACGCCCATAAGGGCGCGGTGTTCATCAATGATGGTCGCCAGTGCTGTCGATAGGCCGCCTGACGCCTTTGGTTGGACAGAGGTCACAGGCGGAGTAGGATCGCCCCCTCCAGTCAAGAGGGCCTGCCTTCCTGATCTCGGAGCCTTAAGGGTCTCCGAGACTATGTCCGGTCGTGAGCCGGATCCACGATCGCCCTCGCCGTCGACATTCATGGGAACTGCCGCTCCCGCGCCTCCGGCCCCCGAGGTACGCCCCCCTGGCTCAGGTCCTTTTTTGACGACACCTCGGTGTCATGGCTAGGCTTTGGGGAAGGGGCCCTGGGAGGTGTCTCACTCTCCAAGGCATCGGAACCCAATGAGTCCTCTGATGAGGCCTGTTGGGCCGGAGACCTCGCCGGACTGTGAAAAGTACGATGCGAATCAAAATACTACATTCTAGTAAATTCTGGATGCATGAATATGTTCGGATTTCGTGCACTTACGATTTTACCAGGGGTTGGGCCATGGGATCCCACTCCGGGCTGCTGTCGGTAGCCATGGTGGACGCCTCGGGGATGGATGTTCTTCCCCTCTTAGGAGAATATGCCTCTAAGGATGAGGAGGCTGTCCTTTTCTTCCTCCCCCTCGTAGGGGACTCGGGCTCTTCTTCCTCCTCATCCTCTTCCTCCTCCTTGTTCTCTCCGGAGGAGGGAGGGTCACTGGAGTCTTCGGACTTCGTGTCCGAAGCACCATGATGACGGATACCGCTCCTAGTCTCCTTTGCCTTTTTGTTGGCCTCTTTCTTTGGCGCCTTGTAAGGCGCTGGGACCAGCATCTTCGTCAGAAGAGGTCCCGTTTGTTCTTCCGGCAGTGGGTGAGGGAGTCCTGGATTAGGGGCTATCCGGACAGCTGGACTATATACATCGTCCGGACTATTGAAGCGTGAAGATACAAGACTCGAGACTCCGGCCCATGTTCGGATGGGATTCTCTTTTGCGTGCAAGACAAGCTTGGCGATCCGGATATTATATTTCCTTCCTTGTAACCGACTCCATGTAAACCCTAGCCCTCTCCGGTGTCTATATAAACCGGAGAGGATGGTCCTTAGAAGGCCGATCACAATTACAATCATACCATCATAGGCTAGCCTTAGGGTTTAGCCTCTACGATCTCGTGGTAGATCTACTATTGTACTACTCATATCTTCAATATTAATCAAGCAGGAAGTAGGGTTTTACCTCCATCGAGAGGGCCCGAACCTGGGTAAACATTGTGTCCCTTGCTTCCTGTTACCATCAGCCTGAGACGCACAGATCAGGACCACCTACCCGAGATCCGCCGGTTTTGACACCGAGAGCGGGGCTGGACAATGAATCTGCTCCGCCACCTTCGTCCATTCCTAAGGCAACCGTGGAAAGACACGTTAAAAAACATCTCCTTCGGGACATATCAATGAAACATGTGAATAGCCAAGATATGATGATGACTTACCGGACTGGCAGGGTGGGACAACTGGTACCCACGGTCTGCGGCAGAGTCCGACCATGGTTTGCCGGACTTAAAGAGCACCTTCTAGATGCCGTTGTGCGAGGAGCCTAAAAGCTCCCGCAGGGTCTGACGCTCGGTCGGGTCATACTCCCACAAATCATAGCCTCTGTGCTAGCAAGGAAGGATCAGGCGGACCAACATCACCTGGACCACGTCAACAAGCCTGATGGCCTTGTCCTGCATACCTTTGACGCACGCCTGGATCACTGACAGTTAGTCGGATGATGACCAGTTCACGCCCTTCTTGGGCCAGGACGTGAGCCGCAAAGGGGCTCCAGATCGAAACTCAGGAGCAGCGGCTCACTTTTTGCCGCGCCGCTCAGTGATATAGAACCACTGTTGCTGCCACACCTTGATGGAGTCGTTGAAAGTCCCCGTCGGCCATGTGACCTTGGGCATCCTGCTCACCATGGCACCTCTGCACTCGGCATGTTCGCCATTCACCACTTTGGGCTTCATGTTGAAGATCTTGAGCCATAGCCCAAAGTGCGGCGAGATACGGAGAAAGGCCTCGCACATGACAATAAACGTCGAGATGTTGAGGAAAGAATTGGGGGATAGATCCTGAAAATCAATCCCGTAGTAATACATGATGCCGCGAAAAAAGGGTGGAGGGGGAACTCGAGCTCGGAGACGAAATGGGGGAGGAAAACGACTCTCTCATGGGGCTCCGGAGTAGGGACAATCTGTCCATCCGTTGGAAGACGGTGGCTGGTTTTCTTGGCAAGATATCCGGCCGCCCGTAGCTTTTTGATATCCTTCTCCTGGACGGAGGAGGCCATCCACTTGCCTCCTGCTCCAGATATGGACATTTTCGGAGGACCTTTTTTGATGGGGAGGATGAATGCTTGGGCGCTAGGGCTCGGGCGAAGGGAAAGGGGCTAGCAGAAGTAGAAGAAGGCGTGGGTAGAAAGGAGGAGGCTTTTCCCCCTTTATAAAGGCGATAAAACTTTACGCCTCCCTGCTTGCCTAGTGGAGCCTGCTCGTTCCCCACTTACTGTAATTGATTGTACGGTTGGGTTACTCACACCCATATTGAAGAATATCCCGCGTAAAGGGGACACAATCTCTGCTTTGACAAGACGTGCCGAAGAAACCGCCTCGCAATGTGTGCGGGAGCAGGTTATCAAAAACGGTTCGAATAAAAACCGGACCGTGGCGTGATGTCACTTTTTGAAGAGTTGTCAGCAGATTAGATTCGTGGGTTATTATTCTCTCTACGATGGTATATGGAATTTTATCTTGCAGAGCCGGACACGGTCCTTGTGTTTGGAATTTATCTTGGAGTATTCGGAGATGGAACCCGCCTCACAATGCCGAAGAGAATCTACGCGCCGGACTCATCATTGGAGCCTGGTTCAGGGGCTACTGAGGGAGTCCTCGATAAGGGGGTATCCGGACAGCCAGACTATATACTCTGGCTGGACTGTTGGACTATGAAGATACAAGATAGAAGACTTCGTCCCGTGTGCGGATGGGACTCTCCTTGGCGTGGAAGGCAAGCTTGGCGATTCAGATGAAGATCTCCTCCTTTGTAAACTGACTCTGTGTAACCCTAGCCCCCTCCGGTGTCTATATAAACCGGAGGGTTTAGTCCGTAGGACACAACAACAATCATACCATAGGCTAGCTTCTAGGGTTTAGCCTCTCTGATCTCGTGGTAGATCAACTCTTGTAGTACTCATATCATCAAGATTAGTCAAGTAGGAAGTAGGGTATTACCTCCATCGAGAGGGCCCGAACCTGGGTAAACATCGTGTCCCTAGCCAACTGTTAACATTAGCCTTAGACGCATAGCTCAGGACCCCCTACCCGAGATCCGCCGGTTTTGACACCGATAGGCATGCCGGACAGGTATCCGGTCCCGGTGATGCGCCATACCTCGGCCCCGCCCACTTCAAATATTGATCCCTCTTGGCTACGAGGAACGAGGCAGTATAGTTTCTCCATAATTCAAAATGGGCCTCAAAACCCAGGAATAGCTCACAAAGAGCAACGTAAACCGTGATGTGCCGGATGGAGGCAGGAGTGAAATTGTGCAGTTGAAGGCCATAATACTCTAGAAGCCCTCGGAGGAATGGGTGGATTGGAAATCCAATGCCTCTCAACAGGTAGGGAATAATCCATGAAACGGGCCAGAATCGGCGAAAACCGTGGGTGTTGATGACCGGTACATAAGCGCACCTTGTGGAAATCACTCCGGGACCCCAAAACGGTGAGTAATAGTCCATGAAATGGGCCAGAATTGGCCAAAATTGTGAGTGTTCATGACCGACATAAGCGCACCCAAGGGTTCGTTAATCGTGGAAATCACTCCAGGACCCCAAAACAGTGAGTAATAGTCCACGAAACGGCCAAAATCTGCCAAAACCGCGAGTGTTGATGACCGACACATAAACGCACCCCAAGGTTTGTTAATCATGGAAATCACACCGGGACCCCAAAACAACGACTAATAGTCCACGAATCAGGC
>NC_057804.1:25092794-25093911 GCF_018294505.1 Triticum aestivum | reverse complement strand
AAAACAGTGAGTAATAGTCCACGAAACAGGCAGGAATCTGCAAAAACCGCGAGTGTTGATGACCGACACGTAAACGCACCCCAGGGTTCGTTAATCATGGAAATCACTCCGGGACCCCAAAACAGTGACTAATAGTCCACGAATTGGGCCAGAATCGGCCAAAACCGCGACTGTTGATGACCGACACGTGAACGCACCCCAGGGTTCATTAATCGTGGAAATCACTCCGGGACGCCAAATCAGTGAGTAATAGTCCATGAAACGGGCCAGAATCGGCAAAACTATGAGTGTTGATGACCGACACATAACCGCACTTTGGGGTTCAACAACTATGGGAATCAATCCGGGAACCCAAAAGAGTGAGTAATAGTCTACGAAACGGGCCAGAATTGGCCAAAACTGCGTGTGTTGATGACCGACACATAAGCGCACCTTGGGGTTCAACAACTATGGAAATCATTCCAGGACCCCAAAACAGTGAGTAATAGTCCACGAAACGGGCCAGAATCGACCAAAACTGTGAGTGTTGATTACCGACACATAAGCGCACCTTGGGGTTCAACAACTTTAGAAATCATTCCGGGACCCCAAAACAGTGAGTAATAGTCCACGAAACGGGCAGAATCGGCCAAAACTGTGGGTGTTGATGACCGATTCATAAGAGCACCTTGGTTTCAACAACTATGGAAATCACTCCGGGGCCCAAAACAATGAGTAATAGTCCATGAAACGGGCCAAAACCGGCCAAAACTGTGAGTGTTGATGACCGACACGTAAATGCAACCCATGGTTCGTTAATCGTGGAAATCACTCCGGGACCCCAAAATGGTGAGTAGCAGTCCACAAAACGGGCCAGAACCGGCCAAAACTGGGAGTGTTGATCACTGACACATAAACGCTCCCCGGGGTTCGTTAATCATGGAAATCACTCCGGGACCCCAAAACAGTGAGTAATAGTCCATGAAACGGGCCAGAATCCGCCAAAGCTATGAGTGTTGATGTGCGACACATAAGCGCACCTTGGGGTTCAACAACTATGGAAATCATTTCGGGGCCCCAAAACAGTGAGTAATGGTCCACGAAACGGGCCAGAATCGGCCAGAACTGTGAGTGTTGA
>NC_057804.1:25091863-25092742 GCF_018294505.1 Triticum aestivum | reverse complement strand
ACGGTGAGTAATAGTCCAAGAAACGGGCCAGAATCGGCCAAAACTGCGAGTGTTGATGACCGACACGTAAACGCACCCCAGGTTTCGTTAATCGTGGAAATCACTCCGGGACCCCAAATCAGTGAGTAATAATCCACGAAACGGGCCAGAATTGGCCAAAACTGTGAGTGTTGATGACCGACACATATGCGCACCTTGGGGTTCAACAACTATGGAAATCACCCCGGGACCCCAAAATAGTGAGTAATAGTCCACGAAACGGACCAGAATCGGCCAAAACTGTGAGTGTTGATGACCGACACATAAGCGCACCTTGGGGTTAAACAACTACGGAAATCGCTTCGGGACCCAAAAACGGTGAGTAATAGTTCAAGAAACGGGCCAGAGTCGGCCAAACTATGAGTGTTGATGACCGACACATAAGCGCACGTTGGTGTTCAACAACTATGGAAATGGCTTCGGGACCCCAAAAAAGTGAGTAATAGTTCATGAAACGGGCCAGAATCGGCCAAAACTGTGAGTGTTGATGACCGACACATAAGCGCAACTTGGGGTTCAACAACTATGGAAATCGCTCCGAGACCACAAAACGGTGAGTAATAGTCCAAGAAATGGTCCAGAATCGGCCAAAACTGCGATTGTTGATGACCGACACGTAAGCACACCTTGGGGGTTCAACAACCATGGAAATTGCTTCGGGACCCCAAAACGGTGAGTGTTGATGACCGACACATAACCCTGGGCCAGAATCGGCCAAAACTGTGAGTGTTGATGACCTACACGTAACCGCAACCCTGGGTTTGTTAATCGTGGAAATCACTCCGGGACCCCAAAACAGTGAGTAATAGTCCACGAAATGGGCCAGAATCGGCCAAAACT
>NC_057804.1:25091121-25091853 GCF_018294505.1 Triticum aestivum | reverse complement strand
GACCGAGACGTAAACGCACCCCAGGGTGTTCGTTATTCATGGAAATCACTCTGAGACACCAAAACAGTGAGTAATAATCCACGAAACGGGGCAGAATAGGCCAAAACTGCGAGTGTTGATGACCGACACGTAAACGCACCCCACGGTTCGTTAATCGTGGAAATCACTCCGGGACCCCAAAACAGTGAGTAATAGTTCACGAAACGGCCCAGAATCGGCCAAAACTCTGAGTGTTGATGACCGACACATAAGCGCACCTTGGGGTTCAACAACTACGGAAATAACTCCGGGACCCCAAAATAGTGAGTAAAGTCCACGAAACTGTGAGTGTTCACGACTGACACATAAGCAAAACTGTGAGTGTTCACGACCGACACATAAGCAAAACTTGGGATTCAACAACTATGGAAATCGCTTCGGGAGCCCGAAACGGTGAGTAATAGTCCAAGAAACGGGCCAGAATCGGCCCAAACTATCAGTGTTAATGACGGACACATAAGCGCACCTTGGGGTTCAAAAACTATGGAAATCGCTTTGGGACCCCAAAACGGTGAGTCGGCCAAAACAGCGAGTGTTGATGACCGACACGTAAACGCACCCCAGGGTTCGTTAATCGTGGAAATCACTCCGGGACCCCAAAACAGTGAGTAATAGTCCACGAAATGGCCAGAATCGGCCAAAACCGTGAGTGTTGATGACCGACACATAAGCGCACCTTGGGGTTAAACAACT
>NC_057804.1:25090218-25090956 GCF_018294505.1 Triticum aestivum | reverse complement strand
CTGAGTAATAGTCCACGAAACGGGCCAGAATCGGCCAAAACTATGAGTGTTGATGACTGACACATAAGCGTAACTTGGGGTTCAACAACTATGGAAATCACTCCGGAACCGCAAAATAGTGAGTAATAGTCCAAGAAACGGGCTAGAATCGGCCAAAACTGCGAGTGTTGATGACCAACACGTAAATGCACCCCAGGGTTCGTTAATCGTGGAAATCACTCCGGGACCCAAAAACGGTGAGTAATAGTCCGAGAAATTGGCCAGAGTCGGCCTAAACTATGAGTGTTGATGACCGACATACAAGTGCACCTCGGGGTTCAACAACTATGGAAATTGCTTCGGGACCCCAAAACAGTGAGTAATAGTCCATGAAACGGGCCAGAATAAGCAAACTGTGAGTGTTGATGACCGACACATAAGCGTAACTTGGGATTCAAAAACTATGGAAATCGCTCTAAGTCCCCAAAACGGTGAGTAATAGTCCAAGAAATGGTCCAGAATCGGCCAAAACTACGATTGTTGATGACTGACACGTAAGCGCACCTTGGGGTTCAACAACCATGGAAATCGCTCCGGGACCCCAAAACAGTGAGTAATAGTCCAGGAAATGGGTCAGATCGAAAAAACCGTGAGTGTTGATGTCCGACACGTAAATGCGCCCGGGGTTCGTTAACCATGGAAATCGCTTCGTGACCACAAAACAGTGAGTAATAGTCCACGAAACACGCCAGAATCGGC
>NC_057804.1:25088149-25088712 GCF_018294505.1 Triticum aestivum | reverse complement strand
AAAACGGTGAGTAATAGTCCAAGAAACGGGCCAGAATCGGCCAAAACTGCGAGTGTTGATGACCGACACATAAGCGCACCCCAGGGTTCGTTAATCGTGGAAATCACTCCGAGACCCCAAAACAGTGACTAATAGTCCACGAATCGGGCCAGAATCAGCCAAAACCGTGAGTGTTGATGACCAGCACGTAAACGCACCCCAGGGTTCGTTAATCGTGGAAATCACTCCAGGACCCCAAAACAGTGAGTAATAGTCCATGAAACGGGCTAGAATCGGCTAAAACTGTGAGTGTTGATGACCGACATATAACCGCGCATTGGGGTTCAACAACTATGGAAATCACTCCAGGACCCCAAAACAATGAGTAATAGTCTATGAAACGGGCCAGAATCGGCCAAAACTGTGAGTGTTGATGACTGACACATAAGCGCACCTTGGGGTTCAACAACTATGGAAATCACTCCGGGACCCCAAAACGTTGAGTAATAGTCCACGAAACGAGCCAGAATCGGCCAAAACCGCGAGTGTTGATGACCGACACGTAAACGCACCCCAGAGTTCGT
>NC_057804.1:25086657-25087300 GCF_018294505.1 Triticum aestivum | reverse complement strand
ATCGGCCAAAATTGTGAGTGTTGATGACCAACACGTAAACGCACCCCAGGGTTCGTTAATGGTGGAAATCACTCCGAGACCCCAAAACAGTGACTAATAGTCCATGAATCGGGCCAGAATCGGCCAAAACCGCGAGTGTTGATGACCGGCACGTAAACGCACCCCAGGGTTCATTAATCGTGGAAATCACTCCGGGACCCCAAAACAGTGAGTAATAGTCCATGAAACGGGCTAGAATCGACTAAAACTGTGAGTGTTGATGACCGACATATAACCGCGCATTGGGGTTCAACAACTATCGAAATCACTCCCGGACCCCAAAACAATGAGTAATAGTCTACGAAACGGGCCAGAATCGGCCAAAACTGTGAGTGTTGATGACCGACACATAAGCGCACCTTGGGGTTCAACAACTATGGAAATCAATCCGGGACACTAAACCAGTGAGTAATAGTCTACGAACCAGGCCAGAATCGGCCAAAACTGTGAGTGTTGATGACCGACACATAAGCGCGTCTTGGGGTTCAACAACTACGGAAATCATTTTGGGACCCCAAAACAGTGAGTAATAGTCCACGAAACGGACCAGAGTCAGCCAAAACTGTGGGTGTTGATGACCGACACATAAGCGCACCCAGGGTTC
>NC_057804.1:25083025-25084406 GCF_018294505.1 Triticum aestivum | reverse complement strand
AAAACAACGAGTGTTAACGACCGACACGTAAACGCACCCGGGGGTTTGTTAATCATGGAAATCACTACGGGACCCCAAAATAGTGACTAATAGTCCATGAATCGGGCTAGAATCGGCCATAACAGCGAATGTTCATGACCGACGCGTAAACGCACCCTAGGGTTCGTTAATCGTGGAAATCACCCTGGGACCCCAAAACGGTGAGTAGCAGTCCACAAAACAGGCCAGAATCGGCGAAAACTGCGAGTGTTGATGACCGACACGTAAACGCACCCCGGGGTTCGTTAATCGTGGAAATCACTCCGGGACCCCAAAACAGTGAGTAATAGTCCATGAAACGGGCGAAAATGGCCAAAACTGTAAGTGTTGATGACCGACACATAAACGCACCTAGGGGTTAAACAACTATGGAAATCACTCCAGGGCCCCAAAACAATGAGTAATAGTCCACGAAACGGGCCAGAATCGGCCAAAACTGTAGTGTTGATAACCAACACATAAGCGCACCTTGGGGTTCAACAACTATGGAAATCGCTTCGGGGACCCCAAAACGGTGAGTAATAGTCCAAGAAACGGGCCAGAATCGGCCAAAATTGTGAGTGTTGATGACCGACACATAAGCGCACCCCAGGGTTCGTTAATCATGGTAATCACACCGGGACCCCAAAACAGTGAGTAATAGTCTACGAACCAGGCCAGAATCGGCCAAAACTGTGAGTGTTGATGACCGACACATAAGCGCGTCTTGGGGTTCAACAACTATGGAAATCGCTCCGAGGCCCCAAAACAGTGAGTAATAGTCCACGAATCGGGCCAGAATCGGCCAAAATCGTGAGTGTCCATGACCGACACGTAAACGCACCACAGGGTTCGTTAATCGTGGAAAACACTCCATACCCCAAAACAGTGAGTAATAGTCCACGAAACGGGCCAGAATCGGCCAAAACCACGAGTGTTGATGACCGACACGTAAACACAACCCAGGGTTCGTTAATCGTGGAAATCACTCCGGGACCCCAAAACGGTGAGTAATAGTCCATGAAATGGGCCAGAATCGGCCAAAACTATGAGTGTTGATGACCGACACATAAGCGCACCCATGGGTTCGTTAATCATGGAAATCACTCCGGGACCCCAAAACGGTGAGTAATAGTCCATGAAACGGGTTAGAATCTGCCAAAACCGCGAGTGTTGACGACTGACACGTAAACGCACCCCAGGGTTTGTTAATCATGGAAATCACTCCGGGACCCCAAAACAGTGACTAATAGTCCACGAATCGGGCCAGAATAGGCGAAAACTGTGAGTGTTCATGACCGACACGTAAACGCACCCCAGGTTTCGTTAATCGTGGAAAACACTCCAGGACCGGAAATCGGTG
>NC_057804.1:25082454-25083015 GCF_018294505.1 Triticum aestivum | reverse complement strand
AGTGTTGATGACCGACACATAAGCGCACCCAAGGGTTCGTTAATCGTAGAAATCACTCTGGGACCACAAAACAGTGAGTAATAGTCCACGGAACGGGCTAGAATCTGCAAAAACCACGAGTGTTAATGGCCGACACGTAAACGCACCCGGGGGTTTGTTAATCATGGAAATCACTCCGGGACCCCAAAATAGTGACTAATAGTCCATGAATCAGGCCAAAATCGGCCAAAACCGCGAGTGTTCATGACCGACGCGTAAACGCACCCCAGGGTTCGTTACTCATGGAAATCACTCCGGGACGACAAAACTGTGAGTAATAGTCCACGAAATACGCCAGAATCGGCCAACACTATGATTGTTGATGACTGACACATAAGCGCACCACAGGGTTCGGTAATTGTGGAAATCACTCCGGGACCCCAAAACAGTGAGTAATAGTCCATGAAACGGGCCAGAAATGGCCAAAACTGTAAGTGTTGATGACCGACACATAAGCGCACCTAGGGGTTCAACAACTATGGAAATCACTCCGGGGCCCCAAAACAGTGAGTAATAGTCCAC
>NC_057804.1:25081512-25082444 GCF_018294505.1 Triticum aestivum | reverse complement strand
GGAAATCACTCCGGGACCCCAAACAATGAGTAATAGTCTACGAAACGGGCCAGAATCGGCCAAAACTGTGAGTGTTGATGACTGACACATAAGCGCACCTTGTGGTTCAACAACTATGGAAATCACTCCGGGACCCCAAAAATGGTGAGTAATAGTCCACGAAACGAGCCAGAATCGGCCAAAACCGCGAATGTTAATGACCGACACATAACGCACCCCAGGGTTCGTTAATCGTGGAAATCACTCCGGGACCCCAAAACGGTGAGTAATAGTCCATGAAATGTGCCAGAATCGGCCAAAACTATGAGTGTTGATGACCGACACATAAGCGCACCCAAGGGATCATTAATCGTAGAAATCACTCTGGGACCACAAAACAGTGAGTAGTAGTCCACGGAACGGGCTAGAATCTGCCAAAACCTCGAGTGTTAACGACCAACACGTAAACGCACCCGGGGGTTTGTTAATCATGGAAATCAGTACGGGACCCCAAAATAGTGACTAATAGTCCATGAATCGGGCCAGAATCGGCCAAGATCGCGAATGTTCATGACCAACGTGTAAACGCACCCCAGGGTTCGTTAATCATGGAAATCACCCTGGGACCCCAAAACGGTGAGTAGCAGTCCACAAAACAGGCCAGAATCGGCAAAAACTGCGAGTGTTGATGACCGACACGTAAACGCACCCCGGGGTTCGTTAATCGTGGAAATCACTCCGGGACCCCAAAACAGTGAGTAATAGTCCATGAAACGGGCCAGAAATGGCCAAAGCTGTAAGTGTTGATGACCGACACATAAACGCACCTAGGGGTTAAACAACTATGGAAATCACTCCGGGGCCCCAAAACAATGAGTAATAGTCCACGAAACGGGCCAGAATCGGCCAAAACTGTGAGTGTTGATAACCAACACATAAGCGCACCTTGGGGT
>NC_057804.1:25079784-25080167 GCF_018294505.1 Triticum aestivum | reverse complement strand
TATGGAAATCACTCCGGGACCCCAAAACAATGAGTAATAGTCTACGAAACGGGCTAGAATCGGCCAAAACCGCGAGTGTTGATGACCGACACGTAAACGCACCCCAGGGTTCGTTAATCGTGGAAATCACTCCGGGACCCCAAAACGGTGAGTAATAGTCCATGAAATGGGCCAGAATCGGCCAAAACTGTGAGTGTTGATGACCGACACATAAGCGCACCCAAGGGTTCGTTAATCGTAGAAATCACTCTGGGACCACAAAACAGTGAGTAATAGTCCACGGAACGGGCTAGAATCTGCAAAAACCACGAGTGTTAATGGCCGACACGTAAACGCACCCGGGGGTTTGTTAATCATGGAAATCACTCCGGGACCCCAAAATA
>NC_057804.1:25079149-25079774 GCF_018294505.1 Triticum aestivum | reverse complement strand
GTTAATCGTAGAAATCACTCTGGGACCACAAAACAGTGAGTAATAGTCCACGGAACGGGCTAGAATCTGCCAAAACCACGAGTGTTAACGACCGACACGTAAACGCACTCGGGGGTTTGTTAATCATGGAAATCACTCCTGGACCCCAAAATAGTGACTAATAGTCCATGAATCGGGCCAGAATCGGCCAAAACCGCGAGTGTTCATGACCGACGCGTAAACGCACCCTAGGGTTCGTTACTCATGGAAATCACTCCGGGACGACAAAACTGTGAGTAATAGTCCACGAAATGCGCCAGAATCGGACAACACCATGAGTGTTGCTGACTGACACATAAGCGCACCCCAGGGTTCGTTAATCGTGGAAATCACTCCAGGACCCCAAAACAGTGAGTAATAGTCCTTGAAACGGGCCAGAAATGGCCAAAACTGTGACTGTTGATGACCGACACATGACCGCACCTTGGGGTTCAACAACTATGGAAATCACTCCGGGACCCCAAAACAGTGAGTAATAGTCCACGAAACGGGCCAGAATCGGCCAAAACTGTGAGTGTTGATGACCGACACATAAGCGCACCTTGGGGTTCAACAACTATGGAAATCGCTTCGGGGACCCCAAAAC
>NC_057804.1:25078448-25079117 GCF_018294505.1 Triticum aestivum | reverse complement strand
TGTGAGTGTTGATGACCGACACATAAGCGCGTCTTGGGGTTCAACAACTATGGAAATCACTCCGAGGCCCCAAAACAGTGAGTAATAGTCCACGAATCGGGCCAGAATCGGCCAAAATCGTGAGTGTCCATGACCGACACGTAAACGCACCACAGGGTTCGTTAATCGTGGAAAACACTCCATACCCCAAAACAGTGAGTAATAGTCCACGAAACGGGCCAGAATCGGCCAAAACCACGAGTGTTGATGACCGACACGTAAACGCAACCCAGGGTTCGTTAATCGTGGAAATCACTCCGGGACCCCAAAACGGTGAGTAATAGTCCATGAAATGGGCCAGAATCGGCCAAAACTGTGAGTGTTGATGACCGACACATAAGCGCACCCATGGGTTCGTTAATCATGGAAATCACTCCGGGACCCCAAAACGGTGAGTAATAGTCCATGAAACGGGTTAGAATCTGCCAAAACCGCGAGTGTTGACGACTGACACGTAAACGCACCCCAGGGTTTGTTAATCATGGAAATCACTCCGGGACCCCAAAACAGTGACTAATAGTCCACGAATCGGGCCAGAATAGGCGAAAACTGTGAGTGTTCATGACCGACACGTAAACGCACCCCAGGTTTCGTTAATCGTGGAAAACACTCCAGGACCGGAAATCGGTG
>NC_057804.1:25077813-25078438 GCF_018294505.1 Triticum aestivum | reverse complement strand
GTTAATCGTAGAAATCACTCTGGGACCACAAAACAGTGAGTAATAGTCCACGGAACGGGCTAGAATCTGCCAAAACCACGAGTGTTAACGACCGACACGTAAACGCACTCGGGGGTTTGTTAATCATGGAAATCACTCCTGGACCCCAAAATAGTGACTAATAGTCCATGAATCGGGCCAGAATCGGCCAAAACCGCGAGTGTTCATGACCGACGCGTAAACGCACCCTAGGGTTCGTTACTCATGGAAATCACTCCGGGACGACAAAACTGTGAGTAATAGTCCACGAAATGCGCCAGAATCGGCCAACACCATGAGTGTTGATGACTGACACATAAGCGCACCCCAGGGTTCGTTAATCGTGGAAATCACTCCGGGACCCCAAAACAGTGAGTAATAGTCCTTGAAACGGGCCAGAAATGGCCAAAACTGTAAGTGTTTATGACCGACACATAAGCGCACCTAGGGATTCAACAACTATGGAAATCACTCCGGGGCCCCAAAACAGTGAGTAATAGTCCACGAAACGGGCCAGAATCGGCCAAAACTGTGAGTGTTGATGACCAACACATAAGCGCACCTTGGGGTTCAACAACTATGGAAATCGCTTCGGGGACCCCAAAAC
>NC_057804.1:25075976-25076810 GCF_018294505.1 Triticum aestivum | reverse complement strand
TGTGAGTGTTGATGACTGACACATAAGCGCACCTTGCGGTTCAACAACTATGGAAATCACTCCGGGACCCCAAAAACGGTGAGTAATAGTCCACGAAACGAGCCAGAATCGGCCAAAACCGCGAATGTTGACGACCGACACGTAAACGCACCCCAGGGTTCGTTAATCGTGGAAATCACTCCGGGACCCCAAAATGGTGAGTAATAGTCCATCAAATGTGCCAGAATCGGCGAAAACAGTGAGTGTTGATGACCGACACATAAGCGCACCCAAGGGATCGTAAATCGTAGAAATCACTCTGGGACCACAAAACAGTGAGTAATAGTCCACGGAATGGGCTAGAATCTGCCAAAACCACGAGTGTTAACGACCAACACGTAAACGCACCCGGGGGTTTGTTAATCATGGAAATCACTACGGGACACCAAAATAGTGACTAATAGTCCATGAATCGGGCCAGAATCGGCCAAAATCGCGAATGTTCATGACCAACGCGTAAACGCACCCCAGGGTTCGTTAATCATGGAAATCACCCCGGGACCCCAAAACGGTGAGTAGCAGTCCACAAAACAGGCCAGAATCGGCGAAAACTGCGAGTGTTGATGACCGACACGTAAACGCACCCGGGGTTCGTTAATCGTGGAAATCACTCCGGGACCCCAAAACAGTGAGTAATATTCCATGAAACGGCCAGAAATGGCCAAAGCTGTAAGTGTTGATGACTGACACATAAACGCACCTAGGGGTTAAACAACTATGGAAATCACTCCGGGGCCCCAAAACAATGAGTAATAGTCCACGAAACGGGCCAGAATCGGCCAAAAGTGTGAGTGT
>NC_057804.1:25075297-25075966 GCF_018294505.1 Triticum aestivum | reverse complement strand
TGTGAGTGTTGATGACCGACACATAAGCGCGTCTTGGGGTTCAACAACTATGGAAATCGCTCCGAGGCCCCAAAACAGTGAGTAATAGTCCACGAATCGGGCCAGAATCGGCCAAAATCGTGAGTGTCCATGACCGACACGTAAACGCACCACAGGGTTCGTTAATCGTGGAAAACACTCCATACCCCAAAACAGTGAGTAATAGTCCACGAAACGGGCCAGAATCGGCCAAAACCACGAGTGTTGATGACCGACACGTAAACACAACCCAGGGTTCGTTAATCGTGGAAATCACTCCGGGACCCCAAAACGGTGAGTAATAGTCCATGAAATGGGCCAGAATCGGCCAAAACTGTGAGTGTTGATGACCGACACATAAGCGCACCCATGGGTTCGTTAATCATGGAAATCACTCCGGGACCCCAAAACGGTGAGTAATAGTCCATGAAACGGGTTAGAATCTGCCAAAACCGCGAGTGTTGACGACTGACACGTAAACGCACCCCAGGGTTTGTTAATCATGGAAATCACTCCGGGACCCCAAAACAGTGACTAATAGTCCACGAATCGGGCCAGAATAGGCGAAAACTGTGAGTGTTCATGACCGACACGTAAACGCACCCCAGGTTTCGTTAATCGTGGAAAACACTCCAGGACCGGAAATCGGTG
>NC_057804.1:25072724-25075215 GCF_018294505.1 Triticum aestivum | reverse complement strand
AGTGTTGACGACCAACACAAGCGCACCTAGGGGTTCAACAACTATGGAAATCACTCCGGGGCCCCAAAACAGTGAGTAATAGTCCACGAAACGGGCCAGAATCGGCCAAAACTGTGAGTGTTGATAACCAACACATAAGCGCACCTTGGGGTTCAACAACTATGGAAATCACTTCTGGGACCCCAAAACGGTGAGTAATAGTCCACGAAACGGGCTAGAATCGGCCAAAACAGTGAGTGTTGATGACCGGCACATAACCGCGCCTTGGGGTTCAACAACTATGGAAATCACTCCGGGACCCCAAAACAGTGAGTGTTGATGACCGACACGTAAACGCACCCCAGGGTTCGTTACTCATGAAAATCATTCCGGGACCACAAAACTGTGAGTAATAGTCCATGAAATGCGCCAGAATCGGCCAACACTATGAGTGTTGATGACTCACACATAAGCGCACCCAGGGTTCGTTAATCGTGGAAATCACTTCGGGACCCCAAAACAGTGACTAATAGTCCACGAATCGGTCCAGAATCAGCCAAAACCGTGAGTGTTTATGACCAGCACGTAAACGCACCCCAGGGTTCGTTAATCGTGGAAGTCACTTCGGGACCCCAAAACAGTGAGTCATAGTCCATGAAACGGGCAGAATCGGCCAAAACTATGAGTGTTGATGACTGACACATAACCGCATCTTGGGGTTCAACAACTATGGAAATATATTCGGGGGCCCCAAACCAGTGAGTAATAGTCTACAAAATAGGCCAGAATCGGCCGAAACTGTGAGTGTTGATGAGCGACACATAAGCGCACCTTGGGGTTCAACAACTATGGAAATCATTCTGGGACCCCAAAACAGTGAGTTATAGTTCATGAAAAGGGCCAGAATCGGCCAAAACTGCGAGTGTTGATGACCGACACGTAAACGCAACCCAGGGTTCGTTAATCGTGGAGATCACTCCGGTTCCCCAAAACGGTGAGTAATAGTCCACGAAATGGGCCAGAATCGGCCAAATTTGTGAGTGTTGATGACAGACACATAAGTGCACACATGAGTTCGTTAATCGTGGAAATCACTCCGGAGCCCCAAAACAATGAGTAATAGTCCAGAAACGGGCCAGAATCGGCCAAAACTGTGAGTGTTGATAACCAACACATAAGCGCACCTTGGGGTTCAACAACTATGGAAATCGCTTCTGGGACCCCAAAACGGTGAGTAATAGTCCACGAAACGGGCTAGAATCGGCCAAAACAGTGAGTGTTGATGACCGGCACATAACCGCGCCTTGGGGTTCAACAACTATGGAAATCACTCCGGGACCCCAAAACAATGAGTAATAGTCTACGAAACGGGCCAGAATCGGCCAACACCGCGAGTGTTGATGACCGACACGTAAACGCACCCCAGGGTTCGTTACTCATGAAAATCATTCCGGGACCACAAAACTGTGAGTAATAGTCCATGAAATGCGCCAGAATTGGCCAACACTATGAGTGCTGATGACTCACACATAAGCGCACCCAGGGTTCGTTAAACGTGGAAATCACTTCGGGACCCCAAAACAGTGACTAATAGTCCACGAATCGGGCCAGAATCAGCCAGAACCGTGAGTGTTGATGACCAGCACGTAAACGCACCCCAGGGTTCGTTAATCGTGGAAATCACTTCGGGACACCAAAACAGTGAGTCATAGTCCATGAAACGGGCAGAATCGGCCAAAACTATGAGTGTTGATGACCGACACATAACCGCACCTTGGGGTTCAACAACTATGGAAATAAATTCGGGGCCCCAAACCAGTGAGTAATAGTCTACAAAACAGGCTAGAATCGGCCGAAACTGTGAGTGTTGATGAGCGACACATAAGCGCACCTTGGGGTTCAACAACTATGGAAATCATTCTGGGACCCCAAAACAGTGAGTTATAGTCCATGAAAAGGGCCAGAATCGGCCAAAACGGCGAGTGTTGATGACCGACACGTAAACACAACCCAGGGTTCGTTAATCGTGGAGATCACTCCGGTTCCCCAAAACGGTGAGTAATAGTCCACGAAATGGGCCAGAATCGGCCAAATTTGTGAGTGTTGATGACAGACACATAAGTGCACCCATGAGTTCGTTAATCATGGAAATCAATCCGGGACCCCAAAACAGTGAGTAATAGTCCACGAAATGGGCTAGAATCGGCCAAAACTGTGAGTGCTAATCAGCGGCACATAACCGCGCCTTGGGGTTCAACAACTATGGAAATCACTCCGGGACCCCAAAACAATGAGTAATAGTCTACGAAACGGTCCAGAATCGGCCAAAACAGTGAGTGTTGATGACTGACACATAAGCGCACCTTGGGGTTCAACAACCATGGAAATCACTCTGGGACCCCAAAACGGTGAGTAATAGTCCATGAAACGGGCCAGAATCGGCCGAAACCGCGAGTGTTGATGACCGACAAGTAAACGCAACCCAGGGTTCGTTAATCGTGGAAATCACTCC